>NC_140591.1:1151860648-1151950049 GCF_964204655.1 Triturus cristatus | reverse complement strand
CTTTACAACCTGGTGGCATAGCGAAAACGTTATTGGTCTTGTGATAAGCCTGCTGAGATATATATACCTATTTTTACATAAAGAAGCGTATTTTTCTACATATCCAAGCCTGGCGTCCGTTTCTGGGGGGATTGATGTATTTACTGTGTGTGTGATTATAATTGCTTAACCAACAACGCCTGAAGAATCGCCTTGGCTGCTCACGCCACGCACCTAGAGGGTGAGCAAGGGTCATTCCAAAAGGGGTTATCCTTTGCCCTGACGTGGAGGAGAGGGTCACTGCTTGACACAAGGGCCTCCTTGCGCCAATCAGAGATCCCCGTCTCTAACATTGTTGGCAGCGGCTGGGATTTCGGATTTGCATTTGTGATTTGCATACAGTGAATTATTAATCACCAGATAGTGAGAGCAGACCAAGTAACGCAGCCACAGGTTTTCATTTGTTTAACTTTGTTGAGACATCTGCCATTACTACAGTCATGCCTGGATCACTTCCTGCTGGAAGAGCACTCTCTGTGATTTCTGGAATAGATGAGGTGGATTGGGAGAAACTGGAGGACTACACGATGGGGCAATTGAAAGGCTACAGTGTAAAACTCAGAGTTCCCCATGCTGGATTCAAGAAGAAGGACCAGTACCTCAAGGCATTGAGAGCCTGGAAAGAGTCAAGAGACCCACAGAATGCGGGGGACATCGTTCCGCCCGACCACGTTGTGGAGCCCACCAGAGGCCTGTCCCCGGAAGAGCTGGCGGACAGGGCAGCAGACAGGGCGCATGCAATGGAGATGGCAAGGTTGGCAGGACAAATGGAAATGGAGAAGCAGAAGTTGGCCTTGGAGGCACAACAACGCCGAATGGATCATGATCTGAAAGTGAAGGAGTTGGAGCTGAAGGCGAAAAGTTTGGAAACAGCTCCTTCTGGTGGCAGCACTCCACCGGTGCAGGTAGAGTCCAAGGTGTACATCCCCAAAGATGTAGTAAAGGAGTATTTTAGGAAGGATGACATAGGGCAGTGGTTTAGGGCCTACGAGGTAGCCATGTCTTCACACCGGGTCCCTGAGAAAGACTGGGGAGCGGGGTTGTGGGGAAGGTTCCTTGCTGAAGGGCGTGACACACTTTTAGATTTGCCCCTAGATCTCCAGGCCTCCTATCCCCATATGAAAGAAGCATTAATGACCAGGTATGGGTTAACTCCTGAGCTATATAGACAGAGGTTCAGGGAGACTAAGAAAATCCCTGAGAGTACGTATGTGGAGTATGTAACCTTTTTCTGCAGAGCACTGGATGGTTGGGTGAAGGGTAGCAAGGTGAATGATTATCAAGGGCTGCTTGATTTAATTGCATGGGAGCACTTGTCCAGTCAATGTTTTCCTGAGCTACGCCAGCACCTGATTGATAGCAAGCTGTCCAACCCGAGGAAGCTTGCTGAGGAAGCGGACCGCTGGCTCAGCACCAGGGTCCACAAGGGTCCAGTGGGAGACTCCGCCAAAGGTGGGCAGGGTCCCCAGCAGAAGAGTGGGGGGACAGGGGTAAACAGAAAGGGTTCCAAAAAGGCCCCCAAAGTAATCCCCCAGGGAACCAGCAGAAGGGTTCTCAGCCTCCCCCGCCCCCGCAGCAGAACAGGGCCCCGACAGGTAGGCCTGTTCCAAAGGGGCCCTTCAACTGTTTTAGATGTGGTGAACCGGGTCACATTGCCTCTGATCCTAAGTGTCGCCTGTTTGGTAAGACAGCACCCACTGGTGCTCCCCCCCGGCAAGTAGCGAGTGTTAATTTTGGGGAGGAGGTAGCAGTCCAGGAGGGTGGGGGTCCTGCGCATATGACCCTAGTCTCGCTAGGAGACAGTGAGATGGTCCCTGAACCCTACTTGCCCTCTAACACTAAGAAATATGGGCAAGTAGTCACCATCAATGGAAAGAAGGTTGAGGCTCTCAGAGATACAGGAGCCAGCGTGAACTCGGTGAGGCAACACCTGGTGTCTCAAGAGCAGGTTGTACCCCATGCCTACTGTAGAGTTGTCAATGCTGACAACGTAGAGAGTCGTTGTCCAATGGCTCAAGTTCCCTTTGAGTGGGGGGGGGTCTCTGGTACTCTACAAGTCGCTGTGAGAACTGACATGCCTGTAGACTTTCTGCTAGGGAACGACCTTGAGAGCTCCCCTTGGGAAAAGGTGGAGAAGACCACGCATCTGAGGATGGTGGGTCTACCCGACTGGGCGTGCGTGACCACCCGGTCCATGACAGCCAGTAGGGGTGTCGAGAGGGTCCTGGAGCCTGAGGAAGAGTTCCAGGAACCGGTCTTAGGGAGAAGGCGCAGGAGGCGCGGGAAACCGGCCCCCAAAGTTCCCACGGCCCAGGAGGAAGCAGACCCTGAGGGGGATGCTCTGGAGCCTACCGGGGAACAGATTGCCGAACTGGGGGACCTGCCTGAGCTGACCCATTGGCAGCAAGAAGGAGGCCCCTCCAGGGAGGAATTCTGCAAGGAGCAGCGAGAATGCCCTTCTCTCGTGGGTATGCGGCAACAGGCTGCAGACCAGGCCAATGGTGTTCATGCCAAAACACACTACATGTACTGGGAGAGTGACCTCCTGTATTCCGAGCCTAAGGCTGCTGAACCTGGGTCAGCCCGTGTGCTGGTGGTACCCCAGAAGTTCAGAACCTTCCTACTGGGGCTGGCTCACGATGTGCCTTTAGCAGGACATTTGGGGATGGACAAGACCTATGACAGGCTCGTCACCCACTTTTACTGGCCCCAAATGCACAAGAATTCAGATTCCTACTGCAGAACCTGTCAGACTTGCCAGGCAAGTGGTAAGAGCGGAGGGAAGCACAAGGCTCCTCTGCAACCTTTCCCTGTGGTCGGTACGCCATTCCAGCGAGTGGGTATTGATATTGTGGGGCCTCTGGACCCCAAGACAGCCCTGGGCAACAGGTTCATCCTGGTCTTGGTGGACCATGCCACCCGGTACCCTGAAGCCATCCCTCTGAGGACAGTGACGGCCCCCGTGGTGGGACGAGCACTGATGGGAATTTTCTCCAGAGTGGGATTCCCTCTAGAGGTGGTGAGCGACAGGGGGACCAATTTCATATCCACATATATGAAATCCCTGTGGAAGGAGTGTGGGGTAGCTTACAAGTTCACCACTCCTTACCACCCCCAAGGAAATGGGTTGGTTGAGAGATTCAACCGAACCCTCAAAGGCATAATTATGGGCCTAGACGGTCCAATGAGGCGTAAGTGGGACATCCTCTTGCCATGCCTGCTCTTCGCTTACCGAGAGGTGCCACAGAAGTCTCTAGGGTTCAGCCCCTTTGAGCTTCTGTACGGTCACCCGGTAAGAGGACCTCTGAGTTTGGTGAAGGAAGGCTGGGAGCAATCTCCCAGGAAACCTCCCCAGAATGTATATAGTTACATGCTGGCCTTCCGAAACCAGACTAGGCGTTTCAGGCAACTTGCTGAGGCAAATCGGGAAGCCAGCCAGGAAGAGATGAAGCGGTGGTACGACCAGAACGCCACTCTGGTAGAGCTTCAACCTGGACAAAAGGTGTGGGTCTTGGCCCCAGTGGAGCCGTGTGCACTTCAGGATAAGTGGACAGGTCCCTTTGAGGTTGTGGAGCGCAAAAGTCCAATCACCTACCTGGTGAACATGCAGTCTCCCAGGAACCCTTTGAGGGTCCTACATGTTAACCGCCTTAAGCCCCACTTAGAGAGGACCGAAGTGGGCATGTTGCTTGCCACTGATGACGGAATGGAAGAGGAGACCGAGCCTCTTCCTGACCTCTTAGTGGCCTCTGAGAAAGATGGGTCAGTGGATGGAGTTAACCTCTCACCCTCCCTGACACCCGAACAACAGGAAGATTGCCGCCAGTTGCTGGGGCAGTTTCCTGACCTGTTCTCCCTGGTTCCTGGTGTCACCGATTGGTGCGTCCATGAGGTGGACACAGGAGACAGCTTACCTGTGAAGCACAAGGCTTACAGGGTAACTGACAGGGTCAGAGCTTGCATCAAGGAGGAGGTCTCCAAGATGTTGGCCTTAGGGGTGATTGTATCCTCCAGCAGTCCTTGGTCCAGCCCCGTGGTCTTGGTCCCCAAAGCTGCTGCGCCGGAAACCACACCTGAACTCCGGTTCTGTGTGGACTACAGAGGACTCAATTCAGTGACTAAAACTGACGCGCACCCCATCCCCAGAGCTGATGAGCTCATAGATCGGCTAGGGGCTGCCCGGTTCCTCAGCACGTTTGATTTAACGTCTGGGTACTGGCAGATCGCCTTGACCGATGAGGCCAAAGAGAGGTCCGCATTCTCTACGCCAGATGGGCACTTCCGGTTCCGAGTCATGCCATTTGGGATGAAGAATGCCCCTGCCACCTTTCAGAGGTTGGTCAACCAGGTGTTGGTTGGACTGGACGCGTTCAGTGCCGCCTACCTGGATGACATCGCAGTGTTCAGTGCCACCTGGCCTGACCACCTGCGCCACCTCTGGGAAGTGTTGATGGCGCTGCGCCGAGCAGGCCTCACGATCAAGGCGAGCAAGTGCCAGATCGGGCAGGGTTCCGTTGTGTACTTAGGACACCAAGTGGGGAGTGGCAAGGTGGCACCCTTGCAACCCAAAATCGAGACCATCCTGGCTTGGGAACCGCCCAAGACGCAGACCGCAGTGAGGGCCTTCCTGGGGCTCACTGGGTACTACAGGAGGTTTGTCAAGGGCTATGGAATGATCGTTGCCCCCTTGACAGAGCTGACTTCTAAGAAGCAGCCCAGGAAAGTGATCTGGACTGACACCTGTCAGAAAGCTTTCGACACCCTGAAGACTGCCATGTGCACGGCGCCCGTGCTCTTGGCCCCCAATTTCTCCAAGGAGTTCCTAGTGCAGACGGACGCTTCAGAGCATGGTGTAGGGGCTGTTCTCTCACAGATGACTGAGGAGGGCTGGGACCAACCCGTAGCCTTCATCAGTAGGAGGTTACTTCCACGGGAAAGTAGGTGGAGTGCGATTGAGCGAGAAGCATTTGCTGTGGTCTGGGCGCTGAAGAAGCTAAGACCCTACTTGTTTGGGTTTCACTTCCGGGTTCAGACAGACCACAGGCCCCTCAGATGGTTGATGCAAATGAGGGGTGAGAACCAGAAACTGTTGAGGTGGTCCATCTCCCTACAGGGTATGGACTTTACGGTGGAACACCGTCCTGGCACAGATCACGCCAACGCTGACGGTCTGTCCAGGTATTTCCGCCTTAGTGACGAGGAACCCCCTGGGCAAGGGTAGTTCTCCCCACATTTCAGCTGGAGGGGACACGTGTTAGACCTGGCACCTTGGCGTGAGTTTCCCTTCCACTTTTTGATGGTGTGCCTCGATTGTTTTTCTGGTGTTGTCCGCTCAGGGCGCTGCGCCACGGCTAACCCGTGCCGCAGCGCAAGTGCTCCCCATGATAAAGATGTTTATAATTGATATACATGATTGGTTTATTGGATTCCCTGTCAGTCCCCAGTAAAGTGCACTCGGAGTGCCAGGGCTTGTGAATGCCAATGCCGCTAGTGGGCTGCAGCGCTGGTTGCGCCACCCACAACAGCGGCCATGTAAAATGTGTCCTGGGTCTGCCACCGCAGACCCCGCGTGCAGTCCCGTACTGTCACGCTGGCTGGGCCAGTGCACACACTTGCCAGCCTCCCGAACCTTCCCTTAGCCGCATGTTAGTCACCCCTATGGTAGGCCCGCGGGCAGGGTGCATTGTAGGTTTAAGGTAGGACAAGCCGGTTGTGAGGCCTGTCCTAATAGTGACTCACCGCCATATTCGTGGCTCACTATTGCAAGGCTACCTGTTCCCCTTAGGCCAGATGAGCTGCTGGAGTTATTACATCCTATAATCCCAGCAGGCTCAGGGGACATGGTAGAGAGATATGTTTAGTATGCCTGAACTCGGAATGATAAAATACTTCTTGTAGTCAAGTTTATTTTACTATCCTGGGTTCGTAAATACGACTTTTAGAAAGTTAGTATTTACTCGCTTAACCATTCCAGCCCGCCTCTGCTGTGTGTGTATCTGACTGTCTGGGCTATGTGAGTGACAGGGCTGGAGGGATGACAGGTAGTGGATGGCAGGAGGACACCTTGGTGGGAGGTGGGAGTGCTCCTTGGACTCTGAATAGGGCAGTGCTCCATGACCACAATGCTGGCTCCGCCCCCTGGGGAGCGACTGATGGCTCAACGGGCACCTGGCCCAGGAAGGGCGAAGCGCTGTCCCCAAGGTGCTCCTGAAAGTACTTGTCTCCTGAATGCCGGCGCCACCTCCTGTGGAGCGGCTGATGTGCCTGCCCCTCACACTGAAAGCCGAAGTCAGAGTACCCCCAACAAAGTGCTCAGTACTGAGAACGACTATGTGAAGGCCCCCCTGGCCTGAAAGAACAAAAGAAATGTGGTATAAAAGTAGGAGCCCTGCTCCTTGAAAATCAGAATCCTGTTTACCACAAAGAACCTCTACCCGACTAGAAGGAGAAGAATACGCTGGAAGGACTGGCCTGCTGCTTGCCTTGCTGAGAAAGGAGAGGAAGAGACTTGCTAAAAATACTTTGCTACTTTGTGCTTGAACATTCTCCAAGGGCTTGATCTGAGCTTGCCCCCTGAACTGAACCCCAGGACTTGTGGGTTCTATGTGCTTTTGCTCGTCCTCCAATTCGAGCCGTGTGTGCCTCCCGCTGGAAAAGAGACTGCGCCCCTCCTCGCCCCTCCTAGCGCCGTGACACTCAGGAGCTTGCCTGCCTTAACCCCGTGAGAGCCCCGCTCCGTCCGGAGCCGCTCTCTGTCCCCGGGCTAGGTTGCCTGCGCCCCTGTCACCGCCTGCCACTGGAGTGCGCCGAACGCGCTGTCACCCCTCCCGCCGGAATCCGTCCGAAGACTGTGATCTACGCCGGGTCACCCAGCTGCACTGACCGTGCTCTGTGACCCCGCTTCGCTATCCCCGGACATCCCAGGCCGCGCCGCCCCCGCTGTGGAGACCCCTGGCACCGCCGTGCTAAGGGTCGTTGGCCGCGCCTGCCTGTTGCCCACACCCGCTGATTGAGGACCCAAGAACACTCCCCCAAGCCGAGAGTCGCCACGATCTGTGCCGACTCTCTCACCGCAACAGTGTCACAAGAGTTCCAGTATCGGGCTCGGGGCCCGCACCGCCTTACTTCCCCGTTAACTCCTCTGAAGTAAGTCAAGACTGGAATCTCCCAAGTGACATTAAGAAACGACTAAAGAAGTATCCGCTTAAAGAACTGTTGCCTGCTTTACAACCTGGTGGCATAGCGAAAACGTTATTGGTCTTGTGATAAGTCTGCTGAGATATATATACCTATTTTTACATAAAGAAGCGTATTTTTCTACATATCCAAGCCTGGCGTCCGTTTCTGGGGGGATTGATGTATTTACTGTGTGTGTGATTATAATTGCTTAACCAACAACGCCTGAAGAATCGCCTTGGCTGCTCACGCCACGCACCTAGAGGGTGAGCAAGGGTCATTCCAAAAGGGGTTATCCTTTGCCCTGACGTGGAGGAGAGGGTCACTGCTTGACACAAGGGCCTCCTTGCGCCAATCAGAGATCCCCGTCTCTAACAGGGTGGTCTGTGACATGTGTTGGTACCTTGCCTGTGCCCTCTCCTGTTCAGTCATTTGGGGGTCCATATTTGTTGGCACTGATGCTGAGTCTCAACATAGGAGTGTGAGGATTCAAATTAACAGACTTGCAGCATGCATGACCGATGTTGTGGCCTCAGACATGATGTGCATGAGTGGGAGATATGCATAGTGCCGTGACGGTTGCTCATGTTACAGTCAGATCATTCCAGGACCATGGAGCAGTGTGCCCACTACAGTCCCCTGAGACACCCTTGCCTCGGAATCATGTGTGTCATCCAACACTGTGCCCATTCTCTGTGTGTTCAGCATAGGTTGGCCTCTGTGGCATTGTTCCCTGGCCTCATTTGTATTTATGTAAAGTGTGCTACATGTGTCCACTGTACAGGGTGAACCCATTTTGCCTGTGCATCCTCACACTGGGTAGTGCCTGTGTGTCTATGTACAACTATCTGTTGATGGTTGTTTGTCACAAATATGTGTTGGCAGACTCACAAGGTGATGTGGAGTACATTTAGGAGATCTTGATGCACATTTTAGTAAACCCAGATTAAGAGATGTCACTTCTTGATCTGTCTCATTGACTCAGGTATGAGGGGTTTGTGCGGGCAAGGCCTACATGTCTGAACCTTATATCTCCTTGCCAGGTCTGACCTGTGTGTGATAATTGTCTAGATAGACACTCAACATGCAGTGACCCAGTCATGTTGTGCAGGGTTTAATGTTTGTGCTTTGCAGCATGTGTCAAAAGTTGAAATACATGGCTCCTGCTCATCCATTTTTGGCACCAGTGTGTGGTCCAGATGCTACGTAGTTTGGTCTTTGTGTGCTGACATCTGTGTAGACATTTTTGCTTCCCATGAGGGTGTCTCCTCAGTGCAGGTGCTCCTTATTCCGACACAATTGCAGGCCCATTAGCTTATGCATTGTCCTGTGTTTGGACATGTGTGCCACTCCACATGACAGGCAGTGGGTCAGTTTCGTTGCCAACTGTGTCATCATGGTACGGATGGCCATGTGACAGGTGGCATGATTCAAGTTGTTAGTCAAGAAGTCTTGTACCTTGGCACTCACTACACTTGTCAACATGTCTCGATGTTTTCTATGCTTGACTTTGATGTTTTGTTGTGAAGGACAATAATGTGCCTGCGTGACAGATGTCTCCCAAGGAAGTGCACAAGAAACCCCCTTTACACTTTCCGGGGACACGCTGGCACATTTTAAAGGAAGGCACAGTTCGAATAACACTTGTTTTCAGATTATACATATACATGTTCCCACTGTGTGGTTGCATTTGGGTAAGTCCTTGGTTGTTGCTGATACCAACTTACGAGTGTCAAGTCATCCAGACCGCCGTGGTGCCATGTATATGTACTTACTGAAACCCCATTTCTTCCTAACAGTGGCTTGTATGAATAAGGCTGGCAGCTCATACAATGACTGTGTGAATGTAGTTTTGTGTGCACCTCATTGTGTGATCTTTTTTTATACAGCCACATGTGTGTTCTGTTCACAAAGTGGCACATTCACACATTCTAAACATGGAGATTGTGTAAAGTGTTGTTATTCCCAAGGGATCACAATGTATTTCATTTGGGTTTCCATGCTTGGGGACACCTTCAGCATTGAGGTCTGTTATTTGGCCTTGGCTGCACCAATACTGTTTCGTTCACAGTGAACATGAGGTGGCATGCCTTCATAGTCTTGCTGTGATCAACTGTTCCCAGACACTAGCTTCTCAGTTTGATTCAATATCAAGTTATTTGCTGTTGTGTCCTAATTTTCCTGGTTTCCACGTGGCATGGTGGGTCTACCAACTGGGGAGTGCAGGGCTTACATATGTGCGGAGTATTCTAGATGTTACTCATGATGCATTTCCTGATATGCACTGTGACATATTTTGTTTGGACTCAGGTGTCAGATGTATACAGGTGACTGATTACTTTCTGTATCTTCACCTTGCCCACAGCATCATCGGAGGACACCGAGGGAGATACCTGCATGGACCTGGAGGAGGGATCCAGCACCGGTGCCAACACTACTGGCGAGTCTGCAGGACCTGTCTGGTGGCGACACCGACTACGACGCTGACGGGTCCGAGGCTGAACTCCTCGAGGGGGCGGAGGCTGCTACAACACCTGGCAGCAGCACAACATCTGTCACCGCCCCCTCCATTCCCATCACCGCCCTAACAGTTGCTCCGGTCCCTTCTGTCTGTGCAGGGCACCACCGTGTCTCCTTCGTGCCAAGCACTGCACCCCCTGCCCCTGCCCCTGTCCCCCCTGCTGCCCTCACTGCAGAGTCTGTGGCCATTCAGCGGCAGTTGCAGGTTGGCCAGACATCGAAGATGAATGTCCTCCATGGCCACACCAGACTGCTGACACAGATGGTGTCGTTCATGGAGGGCATGTCAGCAGCGATGTCTGACCAACGGATGTTGCTGAGGTCCATGGACTCTTCACTGACGGCAGCAGTGAGTCTCCTGCAGTGCTTCGTCCCCCCCCCACCCCAGCCCCATCCACACTTCCCACTCCCATACCTGTCCCATGCACACCCAGACATTCCCAAGCACGCACCCCACCAGACACAGGCAGCACACAAACACGTAAGGGCAGGCACACACCTCCTGGCATGCACACTCAGGGGGATAAAGGCACACCCACTGGGTCTGGGGCACACAGGCATACACGCAGCCACAGTCTGAGTCCACATGCCTCACTACCCAGTCCCTCCAAAGGCACTCCCCTCGGCTCCCCTGCCACACAGTCTGACAAAGAAAGCTACTTGGCTGTGCTGGGCCTCAGCCCCACTGGCTCACCAGCCCGCAAATGGGCAAGGCACTCCACGGGTAGGGGAGTTGAGTCCCCCCCCTGTCCACCCCCTCCCCAGTAGTGCTGCACCCCATCCCTCCGACCCCCCCCTCCTTTGTGCCTGTGGTTTCTTCGGGTGCAGGGGATACTCTGGACGCCCTAGCAGAAGTGTGCAGCGCCGAGCTCACCTCCACCTTTGGCGCTGCCCCACCCCCTTTGGTGGAGGCGTCCAGCCCTGCACCCACCACACCTAACCTTCCCCCTCCTGTCCCTGCGGTGCCTGGTCCTTCCCCACATGATGCCCCCCCAGTCGACGAACCTGAGGGTTCTAATGTGCAGGCAAGCTAGGGGAGACGCGTTGCCATGTGTCCCCCCCCAAGGACTTATGATCTGGACTGGCCATTGGCCTTTGTAAATAGTGTCCTTTAATTATTTTTCGTTGAATGCTGAATAAAGCATTTTATTTTTACTTTGAACACTATTGCATTTCAGGTATTGATGTTGGTGCTGATGGTCCAGGAGTTGGGGTTGTGGTAATGTGTTATGTTTCAGGGAAATGTCGTAGTCTGATGCTCATGGGGTGGACCATGGTATCTGCGTGCCATCACAAGGTCTCTGCAAAGAATCTTTGGTCGTGTGTGCAATTTGTGTTTGGAGACATTGTCCCAAGGAGTGTCCCTTCCTCCGTGGCACCTGACATCTTCCCTGCAGAGAGTTGCACAATTTTTGTGTTGACCTGTGTATACATTCCCTTTGTTGGTGACGATCCCTTCAACTATGGCCATGCCTGCTCAGCAATGTCTTCGGCTGCATCGTCTGTGCCATCCTTGCTAGTCACTGTACTTGTGTATTGAGTATGTTGCCATGCCTTCATGGAGAAATTGTCCCTTTTCCACAGTATGCATGTGTGTAATCCCAGCCTAGCACACATAAGGTACTTGTTCTGAGGGTATTTGGGCACCTGACTGACAATTGTGGGCATTGTATCTGTGGGAACTCCACCCTATTCCTTCCATCTTGGTGGCTGTCCCAGCACCTGTACATTCCTATCAGTCCTGGGATGTGCGTGACAGTGTGTGTTCCCTTTGGCTCTCTTAGTTTAGTAGGCATTGACATGACTATACAGTCTTGTGGCATGATCTCTGTGTGTATATTGTGCTGCATCTGCCAGGGGTGGGTATGCATGTGTCATTTGTCCTCCCACCCACATGTGGTGTGTCATGCAGTGGGGGAAAGACATCCATCCTCATGGGAGTGGGACACTGCTGTCAGTGATGTGTTGTTATGGCACTTTCAACATAGTCAAAAATTAGGGATGCGTACATACACCCATGGAGTTGTGGTCATCTGCTAATGATGTACACACTCCCATGTCTCTGTCCACTGCTGGGAGTCCTCTGCACCCACCCCTCACATGTCTCTTTCCACTGCTGGGAGTGATAGGCACCCACCCCGCACATGTCTCTGTCCACTGCTAGGAGTGATAGGCACCTACCCCCATGTCTCTGTCCACTGCTGGGAATCCTCTGCACCCACCCCTCACATGTCTCTGTCCACTGCTGGGAGTGATAGGCACCCACCCCTCACATGTCTCTGTCCACTGCTGGGAGTGATAGGCATCCACACCCATGTCTCTGTCCACTGCTGGTATTCCTCTGCACCCACCCCTCACATGTCTCTGTCCACTGCTGGGAGTGAATGGCACCCACCCCTCACATGTCTCTGTCCACTGATGAGAGTGATAGGCACCCACACCCATGTCTCTGTCAACTGCTGGGAGACCTCTGCACCCACCCCTCACATGTCTCTGTCCACTGCTGTGAGTGATAGGCACCCACCCCCATGCCTCTGTCCACTACTGGTATTCCTCTGCACCCACCTCTCACATGTCTCTGTCCACTACTGGTATTCCTCTGCACCCACCCCTCACATGTCTCTGTCCACTGCTGGGAGTGATAGGCACCCACCCCTCACATGTCTCTGTCCACTTCTGGGAGTGATAGGCACCCACACCCATGTCTCTGTCGACTGCTGGGAGTCCTCTGCACCCACCCCTCACATGTCTCTGTCCACTGCTGGGAGTGATAGGCACCCACCCCCATGTCTCTGTCCACTGCTGGTATTCCTCTGCACCCACCCCTCACATGTCTCTGTCCACTGCTGGTATTCCTCTGCACCCACGCCTCACATGTCTTTGTCCACTTCTGGGAATACTAGGCAGACACCCACCCACCCACCCGCATCCGTGGTGCAGTACACTGGTGTCCTGGCCATGAACACAGCCCAATATACTGGTTATATGCTGCACCAGGCCCTAAGCCAACATTTGTGGCGTGTGTACACCTTGTATCACAAATGTACTGGTGCCCTAGGGGTACGGGTGATGCGGTCCGTACCCCTGCATTCATAGGTTGGGTACGGTCCGTACCACGCGTACCCCTACCTCACCACTACAATGGTGGTACGTGCCGTACCCACGCCCTCAGAGCGTGGGTATGGCCACCGTTGTAGTGGTGATGTAGGGGTATGCGCTGTACCCATGCCCTCAGAGCGTGGGTACAGCCCGTACCACCATTGTAGTGGTGACGGGTATGCGTACATGCCCACTGCCATTGTAGCAGGACGCAGGGGTTGGTGGACACCCCCCCCCGAAGTGACCAGACCCTGGAGGTAATTTATGTACAGAATATGGTATTTTTTAAATTAGGTAGAGGTTATGTTTCCTGCCCCTCGCCCCCCCCCCTTTGCCCCTGGGTGTTGTTCTGACCTTCTGCGGCGTGTGCAGCGGTTTCGGTGCACCAGGTCGTAGGCTAGGAGGGCCGGGATGACACGTAAGATGGGGTCCATGGCTGTCCGTCGCGTACCGGTGCTCCTTCTTCGCGTCGTCCTCAATTTTCCGGGAGTTTTTGGCTGCCGTAAAAAATGAGCCGTGCGGAGTGACGTAGGCACGAATCGTACTTGCTGGTCCGTAAAACGCTACCAGACTCCGTCCGGACGTCACGTACGCGATGTCCCGGATCAGAATTGTGGGGATTTTTTAGCCGCACGTAGATTTTTACGAATTGTACGGAAATGGTATTTCGTACTTGCTGGTTTGTAAGGAGGGTACCCGGGTTCTACAGGATCGGAATCGGCACCAAAATGTACATGTTTTTTGGACTATTTTAGCCATGTTATGAAATTTGATCTTAGCCAACTGATATGTGTATATAGTTTTATATTTTGTAGGGCAGTGTTCAACAATATATTTTTAGGATACTTCTATTTTATATTATGTACTGTCAACAACATGTATAGGGATTTTATCACAATTGATTTTATCTATTTGGTTGGAGACAAGTGAATTATTACGAACAATGGTATGTGAACCCATATTCAATGGAACTGCCTTCGAAACTCATTGCACTATGAAGTTCCAGATCTCATTTCTTATATACTAAACATGTCCCATATCCCATTGCCCCACCCTAGCATCTATTAGCATATGCCATTTTATACGGATTATCCAAATTCATTTGGAACATATGGATATGCTTGTAAATTAAATTAATTCAAAATCAATGATTCAGCATTTATGCAAACAAAACTTTGCCGTTGTTGGTATAAGGGAACCAGTGACAACACATAGCATGAAGCACTTTTTCACTTTGCACTAACTTTTTCGAATGGTGAACACAACATGTTTATATTCAGCACTTTACACTTTCTAAATACTTTCTGGTTAATCGACATTCACTCAAAAGATGTCAATCTCATTCTTTGTAAGATGGCTTGTCCATGCTATGAAACAAATACAGGTTTATAAAGTATAAAGTTTCATTTAACGATGTATTAATAATTATATTTTACACTGCATTTTTTACATATTCATTAATTATAATAGGCAAATGACATGCTCTGACAAATGTAGTATTTTGTTTGTCGACTATGGGAAAGTATGCACTAGCACTTTCAATTTGGTGAACAAAGTCTGAGCTGTGTCATGTGATTTAAGGCCGAGGTACGGCTGAAACGCGTCATGGCGGACTAATCCAGCAATATTCAGCACTTACTTGGGTCCTTGCTCATTTTTTTATTCCGAGAAGAAGTTGGGAGCAAGTTGCGCAATATACATATATATATTTTCACTGAAAAAACCATAGGTTTGAGGCAAGTATATAGTTAGAAATTAGAATTTAAAAAACTTTGAAATTCACTGAAAAAACCATAGGTTTCAGGGATGTTATAGTTAGTTGGACATTTCACTCATAGAAAACGATAGAAATTCCCCTGTTCTAGTTAGTTGAGCTAACTAGAACTCGTGCCACCGCAATGCACTGCTGATGTCACAGATTACATCATTCATGACATGGTCAATGACATCACTGATGACATCATCCAGTGAATGTGTGTTTCTATAAAATGTAAATATGTTTTATATATATATTATCTACTGGCGGTCGCCAGTAGATAGTTATAGTTAGGACCGTGTTTCCATAGGAAATCCACAACATTCTATTTGGAATAACTTTGGCGCCGGTTGACGAATCCTCGCGAAATTTTCAAAATAGGTGGGGCGCTCCGCTCCGCTCCTACCCTGAAAGTCTCAGGGGGATTCGTCAAGCGGGGGCTGAGAAAAAAGGGGGTCCCAAAACGCGTTTTCCCCATGCATTTTCCCATAGGACCTTTAGTCCGAGCTACAGCCCGAACAGCTGAACAGAATTACTTGAAATTTGGCAGAGAGGTAGTCCTCAGGTCAGAGATGTGCCTTTTGCAGGTCTGGTGTAAATCTGTTCAGTAGGTCCTGAGAAAATAGCATTTAAATCAATATATATATCTGTAAGCGCGCTCCGTGCGCTTACGGTAAGCTTACCGTACGCGTACGGTGCCGTGCGCGAGCTCAATTCTGATTGGTGGTTACATGACTGTAAACATTCGAATCGGTCGAAATCAGAAAGTGTCGGCCGCCATTTTCTGTCTCTCGCACTGAAAAACAAAGGTGGATAACGTGAAAAGGGGGCAACGAAGAGAGTTGCAGACCCCCTAGCGTTTGTCAGGGGGTCCACGAAGGACCAAAAAGTACAAAAAATACATTTAATAATTTTTAAAAAAAATCGCGGAGTGCGCGTATGGTAAGCTTACCGTACGTGCGCGGCAAATAAAATTAAAAAAAACCGAAATAACAATCACATTTATTAAATAAATTGAAGGACCCGCAAGGGAGAAAAAAAAATTGTTACTGTGTAAAAAAAGGCGAAGCGCGCACGGTATGAACTGCGCAACGTGGGCGCTCGGTGTGCAAAGCGCACCGAGTGCCCACAGTGCGCGCACGGTGCGCGAAGCGCACCGTGCGCGCAGGGTGTGCGCAGGGTGAAAAATCAGAAAAAAAATTAAAAAATAAATACATAACTTAGCATTTAAAAAACCGTACAAATTCACTGAAAAAAACATAGGTTTCTCACACGTTATAGTTAGGAATTAGCATTTAAAAAACCTTGCAAATTCACTTAAAAAACCATAGGTTTCACACATGTTATAGTTAGCTGTACATTTCACTCGTAAAAAACCAATGAAATTCCACGTTATAGTTAGATCAGGTAACTATAACTTGCGCGACCGCAATCCACAATGTGTCATTTCAGATGTCATCATTGATGTGATGAGTGATGTCACTGACCATGTCATGAGTGATGTAATATGTGACGTCATCAGCAGTTTATTGTGGGTGCGCAAGTTATAGTTACCTGATCTAACTATAACGTGGAATTTCATTGGTTTTTTATGAGTGAAATGTACAGCTAACTATAACATGTGTGAAACCTATGGTTTTTTAAGTGAATATATATATATATATATATATATATATATATATATATACCAAGGTGTATTGAAGAGTGAATGGGTGTATAAGAGTCAGGATGGATGATTAAGTAGGTGTGTCACTGACTGAATAAGTGAGTGATTAATTGTGTCTTGCTTAAGTCATGTGTTAGCGACTGATAAAGACATTCACACAGTTTATTTTGTCAGTTGGTGTGTAAGCAGTTCCATGGTTTGGTTAGCAACTAAATTAAGATCTATATGAGCTATTCATTGGTTGTCTGAGTATCTGTATGGGTGCCTGAGTGTCTGTGTAGGTGGGTGGGGGGTGTGACTCTGTGCATAGATGTGTGAGTGGATAATTCACTGGGTATATGTGTTCAAGTCCGTATCTGTAAAGGGCTGTATGGCTGGGTGAGTGTTTGTATGAGTGTCTTGGTGAGTGAATGGATGCCTCAGTGGTACATGTGTGAGTAACTACTTATGTGAAAGACAGTATAAATGAGTGTTGGACTGTATAAATGACTATATGTGAGAGTGAGTGATTGTGCCTGTATGGATCAGTGTGTGCTTGTATTAGTTATTGTATTAGAGTGTAAGTATGTGTTAGTATATGTTTAAATAAGTGACGTGGTATGTGTATAACTGTACATGTGAGTAAATAAAAGTGCGATTGAATATTTCCATTACTGACTAGGTGTTTAAATAACTATGAATGAGAGGCGGTGTGTGAGTGTCTTTATAGATATGTGACTGGATATGATAATGCTGTATTGATGGCGGACTATATGTATGAGTGACTGTATGGGTGAATGAATGGATGTGTGTGTAGACCTAGGAATTAGTGAGTGGATATGTACTAACTGGTATTAGTGTATTCATGGTTTCGAAAATTATAGTCTGGATTTTAGAGTGGGTATATCAAGTATTATGTTAGGGTCTGATGAGGTGCATCAGATTTTGACGTGGGTGATGTCATCAGTGATGTCATCAGTGATATCATTAGAGATGTCATCAGTGATGTCATCAGTAATGTCTCTGACCATGTCATGAATGATGTAATATGTGACGTCATCAGCAGTGCATTGCGGGGGTGCGAGTTATAGTTAGCTCAGCTAACTATAACAGAGGAATTTCTATGGTTTTCTATGAGTGAAATGTTCAACTAACTATAACATGCCTGAAACCTATGTTTTTTTCATCACAGTCCCTCCTCTTACCGATCCAGATCCCGCTCATCCAACAAACAGGACAACACCAAGACTCTCCCATTTAATCAGCACTGAAATACTAACAATTCAGGAGGAGGACATAGTAAAACTGATCAAAAAGGGCAGGCAAGACGGTGCCCCCGGCCCAGGAGGCATTCCCCCGGCTTTGTATAAAGAGGATCCAGCTTTTTGGGCATCAAAGCTAGCTCCTTTGTTCTCTTGTATTTTACAAAAGAACATTATTCCACCCCTTTGGCATGGCTCGATTCTGGTGCCAATCTTTAAAGGAGGAAACAAGCAAGCCCCTGCGAACTACAGACTGGTCGCACTCATTGACAATGAAGCAAAGTATTTCGCTGGGATACTGTTGAATTCACTACGGGTTTGGGCGGAGGAAAATCAAGTAATTCTGCCAAACCAAACAGGCTTTATGAAAGATACAGGGACAGCAGTCAACCTCTTGTCACTGTCCAGTTTGATAGATCAGGCAGAATCTAGCAAAGGATCTCTTTATATGGGATTTATCGATTATAAAGCCGCATTCGACAATGTCAACAGGGCAAAGCTCTGGCAGAAACTCAACAGTCTGGGCATACCAAATGATCTATTAAGAGCCATACAGATGCTGCACCATGACACCTGGGTCAGGATCAAAATTGGGGACGGATCAAGACTGTCTCGTCAAATAACAACATCTAGAGGCCTAAAACAAGGATGCGTCTTGGCCCCCACCCTTTTTAATCTTTTTCTATCAGACCTTCCTGAGGCACTAAATAAAATAAACTCCCATGCTCCTAAACTTGCCAGCTTTCGCTTGTCAAGCCTCTTATATGCAGACGATTTGGTCCTTTTAAGCAACACAAAAGTAGGTCTGCAAAGATTAATGGATGCAGCTGCTGAGTATTCAATACGGAATGAGCTCCAGATAAATAACAAAAAAACAAAAATCTTGGCGGTGCGTCCTGGCAAGCCCCGGAAGACGGCTTGGTTCTTAAATATGGTGAGAATTGAAGAAGCACCTTGTCAAAAATATTTAGGTGTATTTTTTAACAACAACGGTGGCTACAAAACTCAGCTAGAAGAGCAGAAAAAAAAGGCAGTAGCACTTTCTTTTGCTCTCAGCTCCATCTTTAAGAAATTGTTTGGACCAACATTCACCCCAATTTTACAGACAGCTCAGGCAAAAGTCATCCCCACCCTATCATATGGAAGCGAGGTTTTAAAGGGGCGGGACAGTGGCAACTTGAACACAATTATTGCAAACATTTTTAGAACAGTGTTTAAGCTTCCAAAAAACACCTCATCAGCACAGATCAGGCTAGAATTTGGCATCAGCAATCAAACTCTGGCGAGACTAATGAGTTTTTTAATAAACTGCCATAAACTAAGGTCATCAAAAGCCGGGAGTCTGGCACAATATCTTTGGTCCAATATATATACAAACCAATGGCAGTCGGGGCATGCATACTGGGCCAAAGGCCTGGCAACTTTGAACCTAACAGAAGCATGGGATTTGCAAATCAGCCAAGGCGAATTCAAAAGATTGGCAAAAATAAGCATGAAAAAACTTTCTGTAGTAGAGGACAAATCATGCCTCGCAAAAAGGTCACATGGATGGCTAACCCTCAACACGTACTCCAAATTGTCTTCTCAGGGGTACCTAACTTTACCATTCTCGGCACATACTAAACTTCGTTTCTTAAAACTAAGACTGGGAGTACTCAACCTGCTTTGTCATCTGCCGAAGTGGAAAAGAGATCAAACACAGCAGCTATGCCGCCTTTGTGGGAAACACAGAGAAGATATAATCCATATTCTCTGTTTATGCACATGCCTGATGCAGGATAGAAGGTCCCTCCTAAGGAAAATTTGGAACAAAATGGAAATCAGATCCTGCAGAGCCGCAGTTTTAGCAAGTTTCAACTCACATAACCCGGAGCTAAATTACGCCTTAGTCAGGTTCATGGAGCAGGCCGACAAAAGAATAACGAAAGGGTCAAAAAATTGAAATCATCATCATGGACTTAGCTGGGTGGCTGTTCTTGAGGGGCGAGGTTAAATGAACTTGAAAGCACCCCACACCAAAACTTTGCAAATAATTTTATTATAGAATTTTGAAAATGTTTTAGCAAGAGCGAAAGGAGAATGGACTCCGAACCTGAAAGGCTGCACTTTTAGTCACTTAATGCACTTTATTGATTGCACAGAATGTCATTTTAAGAATCAGTACAGTCTTATGGTAATATCGCAACCTCTTAAAGTAATTAATTAAATCATTTTTTTTTTTTACACAAAAAACGTTGCCAATCTATTTGGGCTTATGTTATTGTATAATGAAGTGGATTGCAAAGGTTATTTTAACTAAGCAATAAAGTATTATTATTATTATGTTTTTTTCAGTGAATTTCTAAGGTTTTTTAAATGCTAATTTCTAACTATAACGCGCCTGAAAACTATGGTTTTTTCAGTGAATTTCAAAGGTTTTTTAAATGCTAATTTCTAATTATAATGTTAATTAAACCTATAATTTTTTCTGTTTTTTTTAATTATCAACCCATTCTCAACTTGGTGAAAACTGCAAATCTCACCACTCTTCCATCGATACCTTACGCCAACAAAATCACCATAAACGAGAGCCACAACTACCGCTATTGAAATGCAAAGTATGCGTTCACATGCAAAAAAAACACAAACACCACTTCCCCATATTTTCAACGACCAGCCAAATCTGCAATGCGATCCAAAAAGCAGGCAATAAGCCGAGTTAGCAGGAGGGCGAGAGGGCACCAGGCACGCTCCAGTGGCAGGCAGGTGACAGGGAAGCGGGGCGGCCAGCCTCGATGGGTCCAGAGCGACTCAGGTAGAGCGGGGCTCTCGGCGAGGGGAGGCGGCCAGGCTTCTGGGTGTCACGGCCCTAGGAGGGGTGGCAAGGTGCGCAGAGCACTCCGGCGGGAGAAAGCACACGGCTCGAGTTCTCAGACAAGCGGAGACATGGTGAACCCATTGGTCCTGGGGTTCAGTTCAGGGGGCAAGCTCTTCTTCCAAGCCCTTGGAGATAGTTGAAGAACAAAGTGCAAAAGTCTCTTTCAGTCTTTTTCCTCTCCTTCCTCAGCAAGGCACCTGCTGCAGGCCAGTCCCTCAGGTCAGGGAAAGTTACTCCTCCTTCAGCTTCTTCCAGGTCCTTCTAGTCGGGCAGAGTTCCTTCGTGGTTCAATCTGGATCTGATATCTTAGGAGCCAACCTCCTACTTTTATACAGTGATTCTTTTGTTCTTTAGCGCCAGGGGGCCTGGGCCTGGCTCAGTCCAGTTCTGGAGTACTTTGTTTTGGTGACTCTGCTCTTTCCTTTCAGCAGCAGGGCAGAGACATCAGCCGCTCCACAGGGGGGCGGAGTCGGCTTTGTGGTGGCAGAGCACAGGTCTATTCAAGAGTCAAGGTGTACTCCTCCCACCCATCCTGGTGTAATCTCTCTACCCACCACCTGGCAGCCAACCTGTCTCCTGGAATCCCCCAGCCCTGCTCCTGTACTGTTGCTAGGCAGAACACACACCCACAGCAGAGGTGGACTGAGATGGTCAGGCACGCAAAGGCTAACTTTCTAAAAGTAGCATTTGCAAACCCAGGATATTAAAATAACCTTTACTAAAAGATGTATTTTATTATCCCGAGTTCAGGCATACTAAACATGACTTTCTACCATGCTCTCTGAGTCCACTGGGGTCACAGCGTGTAGTGATCCCAGCAGCCCATTCTGGCCTGTGGAGAGCAGGTAGCCATCAATAGTGAAAAACGAAAATGGCTGTAATTCACTATTAAGACATGCCACACACATCAGGGCATGTCCTACCTTATGCCTACAATGCACCCTGCGCTTAGGCCTACCAGAGGGGTGACTAACATGTAGTTAAGGGAAGGTTTAGGGACTAGCAAGTGGGGACACTTGCTCAGTCAGCGCGACGGTACCAGACCGCGCGCAGGTCCTGCAGTGGCAGACCCTAGACACATTTTACCCCGCTGCTTCGGTGGGTGGCACAACCAGTGCTGCAAGCCCACTAGCAGCATTTGGATATACAAGCCCTTGGCACCCCTGGTGCACTCTACCAGGGACTGATAGTAAACCAAATAAACCAAACGTGGAAGTCAATTCACATAATACATTTTACCATAGGGAGCACTTGCACTGTGGCACTGGATGGCAGTGGCACAGAGCCCTGAGCAGCTAACACCAACACAAAACACATTGAGGCACAGACAAAAATGGAAGGGTGACCCACGCCAATGGTGCCAGGTCTAACACGTGTCCCCTCCAGCTGAAAAGTGGGGAGAACTACCCTACCCCAGGGAGTTCTTCATCACTAAGGCGGAAAAACCTGGACAGACCGTCAGCATTGGCGTGATCTGTGCCAGGGCGATGCTCCACCGTGAAGTCCATACCCTGTAGGGAGATGGACCACCTCAACAGTTTTGGGTTCTCACCCCTCATTTGCATCAACCATCTGAGGGGCCTGTGGTCGGTCTGAACCCGGAAGTGAGACCCAAACAAGTAGGGTCTTAGCTTCTTCAGCGCCCAGACCACAGCAAATGCTTCTCGTTCTATCGCACTCCACCTTTGTTCCCGGGGCAGTAGCCTCCTGCTAATAAAGGCTACGGGTTGGTCAAAGCCCTCCTCAGTGATCTGTGAGAGAACAGCCCCTACACCATGCTCTGATGCATCCGTCTGCACCAGGAACTCTTTGGAGAAGTCAGGTGCCAAGAGCACGGGCGCCGTGCACATGGCAGTTTTCAGTGTGTCGAAGGCTTTCTGACAGGTGTCAGTCCATATCACTTTTCTGGGCTGCTTCTTCGAAGTCAGCTCTGTCAAGGGGGCAACGATGCTGCCATACCCCTTGACAAACCTCCTGTAGTACCCTGTGAGTCCTAAAAAGGCCCTCACCTCCGTCTGGGTCTTTGGGGGCTCCCAAGCCAGGATGGTTTCAACTTTGGGTTGGAGGGGCGCCACCTGGCCGCTTCCCACTTGGTGTCCCAAGTACACCACTGAACCCTGCCCGATCTGACACTTGCTTGCCTTGATCATGAGGCCTGCCTTGCGCAGCGCCATCAACACTTCCCAGAGATGTTGCAGGTGTTCTTCCCATGTGCCGCTGAACACTGCGATGTCATCCAGGTAGGCGGCGCTGAACTCGGTCAGCCCAGCCAACACCTGGTTGACCAACCTCTGGAAGGTGGCAGGCGCATTCTTCATCCCAAAGGGCATCACCCGGAACTGGTAATGCCCATCTGGTGTAGAGAATGCGGACCTCTCTTTGGCCCCATCAGTTAAGGCGATCTGCCAGTACCCAGACGTTAAATCAAACGTGCTGAGGTACCGTGCAGCCCCTAACCGATCGATGAGCTCATCAGCTCTGGGGATGGGGTGCGCGTCAGTCTTCGTGACTGAGTTGAGTCCTCGGTAGTCCACACAGAACCGGAGTTCGGGCGTGGCACCCGGCGCTGCAGCCTTTGAGACCAAGACCACTGGGCTGGCCCAAGGACTGCTGGAGGACTCAACCACCCCTAGGGCAAGCATCTTTGAGACCTCCTCTTTGATGCAGGCCCTGACCCTGTCAGTTACCCGGTAGGCCTTGTGCTTCACAGGTAAGCTGTCTCCTGTATCTACATCATGGACGCACCAATTTGTGATACCAGGAACCAGGGAGAACAGGTCAGGGAACTGCCCCAGCAGCTGGCGACAGTCACCCTGTTGCTCAGGGGTCAGGGTGGGTGAGAGGTTAACTCCATCCACTGACCCGTCTCGCTCTGAGGCTACCAAGAGGTCAGGAAGAGGCTCGGACTCCTCTTCCGTCCCATCATCGGTGGCCAAGAGCATGCCCACTTCGGACCTCTCCAAGTGGGGCTTCAGTCGATTGACATGTAGGACCCTTAAGGGGTTCCTAGGAGACCGCAAGTTCACCAAGTAGGTGACAGAACTCTTGCGCTCCACAATCTCAAAGGGTCCGGTCCACTTGTCCTGGAGTGCACAAGGCTCCACAGGGGCCAGGACCCACACTTTTTGGCCAGGTTGAAGCTCAACCAGAGTGGCGTTCTGGTCGTACCACCGCTTCATTTCCTCCTGGCTGGCTTCCAGGTTTGCCTCAGCAAGTTGCCTGAAATGCCTAGTCTGGTTCCGGAAAGCCAGCATCTAACTGTATACATTCTGGGGAGGTTTCCTGGTAGATTGCTCCCAGCCTTCCTTGACCAGACTAAGAGGTCCTCGTACTGGGTGGCCGTACAAAAGCTCAAAGGGACTGAACCCTAGAGACTTTTGTGGCACCTCGCGGTACGCAAAGAGAAGGCATGGTAAGAGGACGTCCCACTTACGCCTCATGGGTTCCTCGAGACCCATAATCATGCCCTTCAGGGTTCGGTTGAAGCGCTCAACCAACCCGTTTCCTTGGGGATGGTAAGGGGTGGTGAACTTGTAGGTCACACCACACTCTTGCCAAAGGGACTTCATATATTTCGATATGAAGTTGGTCCCCCTGTCAGACACCACCTCTAGAGGGAATCCTACTCGTGAGAAAATTCCCATCAGTGCCCGTCCCACCACGGGGGCCGTCACTGTCCTCAGAGGGATGGCTTCAGGGTACCGGGTGGCATGGTCCACCAAGACCAGGATAAACCTGTTGCCCATGGCTGTCTTGGGGTCCAGTGGCCCCACAATGTCAATCCCCACCCGCTGGAATGGGGTACTGACCACAGGGAAAGGTTGGAGTGGAGCTCTCAGCTTCCTTCCACTCTTGCCACTTGCCTGGCAAGTCTGGCATGTCCTGCAGTGAGTGTCAGAACTCCTGCGCATTTGGGGCCAATAAAAGTGGGTGACAAGCCTTTCAGAGGTCTTGTCCTGCCCCAAATGTCCTGCTAACGGTACGTCGTGAGCCAGCCCCAGTAGGAAGGCTCTGAACTTCTGGGGTACCACCAGCGCACGGGCTGACCCAGGTTCAGCAACCTTAGGCTCTGAGTATAGGAGGTCGTTCTCCCAGTAGATCAAGTGAGTTCCGGACTGATCACCATTGGCCTGGGCTGCAGCCTGCTGCCGCATACCCTCTAGAGAGGGGCACTCTTTCTGCTCCCTGCAGAATTCCTCCCTGGTGGGGCCTCCTTCTTGCTGCCAATGGGTCAGCTCAGGCAGGTCCCCCAGTTCGGCTATCTGTTCCCCGGTAGGCTCCAGGGCATCCCCCTCAAGGTCTGCTTCCTCCTGGGCCGTGGGAACTTCAGGAGCTGGATTCCCGTGCCTCCCTTGCCCTCTCTCTAAGGCCGGTTCCTGGGCCTCTCCCTCAGGCTCCAGGGTTCCTTCAACACCCCTACCGGCGGCCATCGACCGGGTGGTCACGCATGCCCAATCAGGCAAGCCCACCATCCGCAGGTGAGTTGTCTTCTCCACCTTCTCCCAAGGGGAGCTCTCCAAATCGTTACCTAGGAGACAATCAACAGGCATGGCCTCTCTCACAGCCACTTGCAGAGTACCAGAGACCCCCCCCACTCAAAGGGAACCTGAGCCATTGGACACTGACTCTCTGTGTTGTCGGCGTTGACAACCCGGCAGAATGCGTGTGGGACAACCTGCTCTTGAGACACCAGGTGTTGCTTGACAGCAGTCACACTGGCTCCTGTATCTCTAAGAGCCCCCACCCTCTTGCCATTTATGGTCACCCACTGCCCATACTTTTGAGTATTGGGGGCAGCTGGGCCTCAGCGACCATCTCACTGTCTCCTAAGGAGACTAGGGTCATCTGTACGGGATCCCCCGCCCCTTGGACATCTATCTCCCTCCCCAAGGCTACACTATTCACCTGCTTGGGGGGTGGAGCACCAGAGGGTGCTGGTTTACCATACAGGGGGCACTTGGGATCCACGGAAATGTGCCCCAGGTTGTTACACTTGTAACATCTGAGGGGCCCTCTTTGAACAGGGTTACCTGTCGGGGCCCCGGTCTGCTTCGGGGGTGGGGGTGGCTGAGAACCTTTCCCTTGGTTCCCTTGGGAATTACTTTGGGGCCCTCTGTAGAACTCCCTCTGTTTACCCTTGTCCCCCCCACTCTTCTGCTGGGGACCCTGAACACCTTTGGCGGGGCCTCCCATGGGACCCTTGTGGACCCTGGTGCTGATACAGCGGTCCGCCTCCTCAGCAAGCTTCCTCGGGTTGGACAGCTTGCTATCGATCAGGTGCTGGCGTAGCTCAGGAAAACAGTTATCCGACAAGTGCTCCCATGCAATTAAATCAAACAGCCCTTGGTAATCATTCACTTTGCTACCCTTCACCCAACCATCCAGCGCTCTGCAAAAAAAGGTCACATATTCTACATAAGTGGTACCAGATTTCTTGGTGCAATCCCTAAATCTATGTCTGTACAATTCAGGAGTTAACCCATACCTTGTCATAAGAGCCTCCTTCATGTGTGGATAGGATGTGTGGACATCAGAGGGGAGGTCTAGCAGTGTGTCCCGCCCCTCACTCAGGAACCTTCCCCACAACCCCGCTCCCCAATCCTTCTCAGGGACCCGGTGGGAGGACATGGCTACTTCATAGGCCCGGAACCACTGCCCAATATCATCCTGCTTATAATATTCTTTGACTACATCTTTAGGAATGTGCACCCTTGACTCTGTTGAATTGCTGCCACCAGAGGGTGAGTTGTCTAAACTCCTGGCCTTGAGATCCAACTCCCTCATTTTTACCTCATGCTCCATGGCCAGTTTTTGCCTTTCCATCTCCATTTGCAGTTTTGCCATCTCCACCTCGTGTGCTCGTGCAGCACTCCTGTCGGCCATCTCCTCTGGCGACAGGCCTCTGCTAGGCTCAAGAACACCTTCTGGGGGTATCACCTCTCGTGCATTCTCTGGGAACTTTGATTCATGCCAGTCTCTCAGCGCTTTTACGTACTGATCCTTGGTGCTTAGTCCACTTTGCTTGATTCTGTACTTGGAGAGATATCCCTTCAGGACATCATTGGTGCACTTCCTCAGTGCCTCGGGCTCCCAATCGATGTCATCCACTCCAGAGAATACAGAGGACGCTCCGCCTCCATTGACTGAGCTAGGCATGGTTTCTTAAGGTGGAGATTCTTCTTTAGCAACAACTGTCAATCAATCTGTGGCTGCGTTATAGGTCTGCTCTATGTGGTGATCAATAATTCACTGTATGTAAATCATAAATGCAAATTCAAAATCCCACCGCTGCCACCAATGTTAGAATGGGGAACCCCTGGTTGGCACAGGTAGGTACTTGTGACAAGCAGTGGTCCCTTCTTCTATTCAGGGCGAGAGAATTACCCCTTCAGAACAACCCCTGCTCACCCTATAGGTAGTGTGGCGCGAGCAGTCAGGGCTAAACTTCAGGGCGCTAGTCAGTTAAGCATTTATGATCACACACAGTAAACCACAACGATCCCCCACAAATGGACACCAGGCGTAAGTTGTATCAAAAATACGGATGCTTTATATAAAAGATTCTTTGTTACGCAGGCATGTACAAGACCAACAATAACGGTTGCGAAATGGAAGCCACAAGATGATAATTAGGCACCCGTTCTTTTCTTTGGTAACTTATTCGATCACGAGCGCTTCGCAGGGCTCGGTTGAGTCGGTCCAGTCACGATGATGCGCAGTGCACCCGGGGTACAGTGATACGGGGGAAATCAGAACGTTGCGGACCCCAAGTCCGATAGAGAGTTCACTGTACCTGGGAACGTGCGATGTGCTTGGACGAGTCTTCAGGGGAGATGCAGGTTCTGCACCTCGCGGGTCTTCCGGATCAAGAATTCAGCGGGCGGCTCTCGGTAGACAGGTGTGGCCCAGGGCCTCCGACACGGACTGTGCGGGAGGTCGCTGCGGAGAGCGGCACGGTCAGACTCAGGCTGGGAGGTGAAGCGGGGCGGCCGGATACGTTACGACGTACGGGCGGCCGTCCGAGGCTTGATTTCACTTCCCAATTAGAAATCCGGCGGGAGGGCGAGAGGGCACCAGGCACGCTCCAGTGGCAGGCAGGTGACAGGGAAGCGGGGCGGCCAGCCTCAATGGGTCCAGAGCGACTCAGGTAGAGCGGGGCTCTCGGCGAGGGGAGGCGGCCAGGCTTCTGGGTGTCACGGCCCTAGGAGGGGTGGCAAGGTGCGCAGAGCACTCCGGCGGGAGAAAGCACACGGCTCGAGTTCTCAGACGAGCGGAGACACGGTGAACCCACTGGTCCTGGGGTTCAGTTCAGGGGGCAAGCTCTTCTTCCAAGCCCTTGGAGATAGTTGAAGAACAAAGTGCAAAAGTCTCTTTCAGTCTTTTTCCTCTCCTTCCTCAGCAAGGCACCTACTGCAGGCCAGTCCCTCAGGTCAGGGAAAGTTACTCCTCCTTCAGCTTCTTCCAGGTCCTTCTAGTCGGGCAGAGTTCCTTCGTGGTTCAATCTGGATCTGATTTCTTAGGAGCCAGGCTCCTACTTTTATACAGTGATTCTTTTGTTCTTTAGCGCCAGGGGGCCTGGGCCTGGCTCAGTCCAGTTCTGGAGTACTTTGTTTTGGTGACTCTGCTCTTTCCTTTCAGCAGCAGGGCAGATACATCAGCCGCTCCACAGGGGGGCGGAGCCGGCTTTGTGGTGGCAGAGCACAGGTCTATTCAAGAGTCAAGGTGTACTCCTCCCACCCATCCTGGTGTAATCTCTCTACCCACCACCTGGCAGCCAACCTGTCTCCTGGAATCCCCCAGCCCTGCTCCTGTACTGTTGCTGGGCAGAACACCCACCCACAGCAGAGGCGGACTGAGATGGTCAGGCACGCAAAGGCTAACTTTCTAAAAGTAGCATTTGCAAACCCAGGATATTAAAATAACCTTTACTAAAAGATGTATTTTATTATCCCGAGTTCAGGCATACTAAACATGACTTTCTACCATGCTCTCTGAGTCCACTGGGGTCACAGCGTGTAGTGATCCCAGCAGCCCATTCTGGTCAATGGAGAGCAGGTAGCCTTCAATAGTGAAAAACGAAAATGGCTGTAATTCACTATTAAGACATGCCACACACATCAGGGCATGTCCTACCTTATGCCTACAATGCACCCTGCGCTTAGGCCTACCAGAGGGGTGACTAACATGTAGTTAAGGGAAGGTTTAGGGACTAGCAAGTGGGGACACTTGCTCAGTCAGCGCGACGGTACCAGACCGCGCTCAGGTCCTGCAGTGGCAGACCCTAGACACATTTTACCCCGCTGCTTCGGTGGGTGGCACAACCAGTGCTGCAAGCCCACTAGCAGCATTTGGATATACAAGCCCTTGGCACCCCTGGTGCATTCCACTAGGGACTGATAGTAAACCAAATAAACCAAACGTGGAAGTCAATTCACATAATACATTTTACCATAGGGAGCACTTGCACTGTGGCACTGGATGGCAGTGGCACAGTGCCCTGAGCAGCTAACACCAACACAAAACACATTGAGGCACAGACAAAAATGGAAGGGTGACCCACGCCAATGATGCCAGGTCTAACAAGCGCTCACAATTCAGATGCAGTGGCGATTGCAGATGTCGCAGTCAAGTTCACAAGACACATTGCTCCCTGTGCGCCCCGCCCAGACCACGCATCATCGCAGGGTGTGCATACGCTATGTGCTTCAGGTGCTACTAACTCACTTCACCATAAATCATCGCCACGTGGCCTCATCAAGGCACAATTCATTATACAAAAGACATTGCTCTCAGTGCAGCCCGCCTGGACCACGTATTATCGCAGGGTGTGCATACTCTGAGTACTCCAGCTGCCACTAACTGCAGCTCAACTCAATGCCACATGGCTGTGTGCCCATCCTGACCACTGCTTCTGCCCTACACTGGGGTTACACGGTTCACAATTCAAGATTAGTAGCGACACAAATTGTGTAAGAGACTATAATGGGTTAAGAAAACCAATCTGTGCAGCTCAAGTCAACGTCACCTGCCTGTGGGCCTTTGCTGACCGCTGCCTCCGGCCTACACTGTGGAAGACCGGCGACACAAGGTGCCAACTAAACCTGTTGAACACAAGCCGATCCCACATGTGAAACTGTGTCCTGAGTCCTAAATGGCAGCGACTACAGCACCAGACTCCCTTCGATCAGCGAGGGGTATTTCCATATGGAAGGCCTGAGACACGTAGTGCCACTGAACCTGCACTACGCAGGCCACCAACTTATGCACATGGCTGTGGGCCCTTGCTCACCACTACCTCTGGCCTACACTGTGGAAGACTGGCGACAAATGGTGCCACTAACCGTCTTCAACTCAAGCCGATCCCACATGTGGAACTGTTTCCAGAGTCCTGAATGGCAGTGACCCCAACTCCATAAGACAACCACAGCACCAGACTCCCCCCGATCAGTGCGGCATATTTCTATATGCAACGGCGGCGACACGTGGTGCCAATAACTCTGTTCAACACAAGCCGAACAATCCCATATGTGTAACTGTGTCCTGAGTCCTGAATGGCAGTGACCCCAAGTCCATGGCAGTGACCACAGCAGCATACTCCCTCTGATTAGTTAGGCATATTTCCATATGCAGCGGCGGCGACACGTGGTGCCAATATCTCTGTTCAACACAAGCCGATCGCACATGTGTAACTGTGTCCTGAGTCCTGAATGGCAGTGACCCCAAGTCCGTGGCAGCGACCACAGCACCACACTCCCTTCACTCAGTGAGACATATTTCGATATGCAAGGCCGGCAACGTGTATTCCCACTAACCCTCTTTAACACAAGACGATCCCACATGTGTAACTGTGTCATGAGTCATGAATAGCAGTTACCCCAAGTCCGTGGCAGCGACACCAGCACCACACTCCCTTTGATCAGTGAGGGATATTTCCATATGCAACTACAGACTCCAGTAGGCAACTAACTATCACAGTCCTACACCCTACATATTATCCTTTTAGTATCCTCGCTTCAAGAAGTTTTTTTTATATCAGTTATAGCTTTACTACAATGACCAAATTTATCTTCAAATGCAAACTAACATGGAATAGCAGTCTACACTACAGGCAGTACAGCTCGCAATTCCAATTTTAAATGCTAATTTCTAACAACAAGATTGTACTCAGAAAATACAAAACTTTGTCAATGTATTCTATACTTATTTAATCTTTTCATCGTACGCCTACACTGCACTCAGTAGGGCTCCCAATGAAAATTATTTCTTCATTCATTAACTACATAGTCCACTAGGCAAGTAACTATTACAGGCCTCAAATCTACATAAGATCCTTTTAGTATCCTTTCTTCTTGAACATTTTTTATATCAGTTATAGCTTTAGTACAATCACCAAATTCATTTTCAAGTACAAACGAACACTCAGCAGTCTACACTGCGGGCAGCAAACCTCGCAATTTGAATTTTGGACACGTGGTGCCAACTAACACTGTACAACACAAGCCGATCCTACATGTGTAACTGTGTCCTGACTCCTGAATGCCAGTGACCCCAAGTCCATGGCAGCGACCACAGCACCAGACTCCCTTCAATCAGTGAGGCATATTTTGATATGCAAGGACGGCGACACGTAGTCCCACCAACGCTCTTTAACACAAGCCGATCCCACATGTGTAACTGCGTCCTGAGTCCTGAATGGCAGTCACCCCAAGTCCGTGGCAGCGACCACAGCACCAGACTCCCTCTGATCAGTAAGGCATACTTCCATATGCAAGGCCAACGGCAAGTGGTGCCACTAACCCTGTTCAACACAAACCGATCCCACATGTGTAACCGTGTTCTGAGTCCTGAACATCAGTGACCCAAACTTCATAACAACGACCACAGCACCACACTCCCTTCGATTAGCGAGGAGTATTTGCATATAGAAGGCCGGCGACACATGGTGCCACTGAACCACCACTGCGCAAGCTGGTGGGGCCTTGCTCTGGCCTACACTACGGTCAGCACTCCTCACAATTCAGAGTTCTGATTTCACATGACGCAGTCCAGTAGCCAAGACACATTGTTCCCAGTGCAGCCCATCCACACCAAGCATCATCACAGGCTCATACAGTCTCAATGCTTCTGGTGCCACTAACCCTCTTTAACAGAAGCTGATCCCACATGTGTAACTGTGTCCTGAGTCCTGAATGGCAGTGACCCCAACTTCGTGGCAGCGATCACAGCACCAGACTCCCTTCAGTCTTATTTGTTGTTCTTTGTCCAACCGCACAGGGACACTTCCAGGCACAAGAAGGTTGTTGGGGGTATGATGGTAATGTGGGAAGGGTACGTTACCTGTTGATGTGGGGAGAGGCAGCGTCAAAGGGGTATCTATCACAGAAAGAGCTCTGATATGTTTTCACAAATACCTCGGACAAATGCCAGCTGACGGACTGAATCACAAAATGGTTTTTCAATGCTTATGTAGTGTGAGTTATGAACAGTTCCCACCCTGGCTCGCAGAGGGCCAGCTGCGGCCCATCCGCTCGACTCCCAGAGGCAGTACTACGAGCTGTCCGTGTCATTGTAGCGATCCCTGCCCTGTTCCATCGTACGCCACGCCAGGCCACGCCACTCTGATTACGTTCTGACATTGGCCCTGCATAGCTACCTGTCGCAGGCGTACTCGCTGTTGGTGTTCAGATCAATGGTCTAGTTCTCAACATCTCATGGCCACTCCCTCAGGGCAGGTTTGCAACACACCATGCCCATCTGGCACATGCGTCACAGGCCATGTGACCACGCAAATATAATAGATCAACAACGCCACATCCTTTATTGTCGGTGCTGACTAGATGGCGGATGCTCCAAGTGTCTCAACCATAAAGAGTCTTTGAAAGGTTGCGCAGAAGGTTAGTCGCACCTTGATCTGTATAGCCGTCAGGGGCCTACCACCCCTTTGATGCGGACTTCAGATGCACAGGGTTAGTACCACCCGAAGCTCATATGGCCATCTGGGGCCTACCACCACGTGGCATGGACTTGAGTTCCACAGGCTTAGCGGCCCCAAAAGCTGATGTGGTCTCTGCCATTGATGACTCAGGACTCCGCGACATGTGTGAGATCTGCCAGGCCACGGCGAAGCTGATGTGGTCTCTGCCATTGATGACTCCGGACCCAGCGACATGTGTAAGATCTGCCGGGACGTGGAGAAGATGATGTGGTCTCCGCCATTGATGACTCAGGACTACGCGACATCTGTGAGATCCGCGGAGAAGCTGATGTGGTCTTCGCTATTCATGACTCATGACTCAGCGACATATCTGGGTTGCGTGGAGTTTTGACGGGAACGTGGAGTGCCCAATGCTGCACACTCCGGTGGCATCAGGTAATTATATGCTGATGGATGCGCAGGGGCGGCAGTGTCTGTCTCTCGCTCTCTCGCACTCTCGCTCTCTCGCTCTCTCGCTCTCTCTCTCTCTCTTCCTTTGTAGTAAGGAATCCCTTAATACGTACATACATTGTTAAGTTAGCATAACCACGTTAGATGTTAGAAAGCCATCTTGCTGCTTTTGCGCACGACACTGCATCTACATGTTATTGTTTAAAGAAACTGCTGGCTCGCGCTTTGCCTCACACAAGAGCAATCTGTTGTTACCATCCCTAGCTCTGCGCAGCGACCTTGGTCTGTACATGGTGTAACAAGAACAGTCTGGGTCGTTAGACAATGCATGTTTTCCACTCTAGGTTGATCGACTCACTATTTAGCCATAACATACAGGCAGCTGCGAATACCTGAAAGTTGGTGCTTTTAATATTGCAGACATCATGTTTAATATTCAGACCGAAGACGAGCCTTCCTGCGAGAAGACTTCTGATGCTCCTGTGATGTGATTTCACTAAGCTGATCTTTGAGGTATGGGGTCCCCTGTTCAAGCCTAAGAGACCTTTTATTAGCATAATAATAATATTAGCTTCTTAGTTAAGGGAAGGTGGTAGTATCCACTGTCATTTATAACATGATCACTCCCTTTATATTCTATGGTATTGTAACGATGCTGATGGTTTTAATTATAATCATTTGTCTGCTTGTATTAGCCAAAGTACTGCATCTTAGGACACGTGGTCTATAAAAATAAACTCTTTTTATTTTCACCGTGTCTCTGTTTATTCTTGTTGTGGACTGATGTGAGAATAATATACGAACAGGTATTTCCGATTCCCACCATTCCTGAGAGTACACGGAGTCGCTTGTTCTGGGTTGTCTTTTCATTGGGACCTCCGAGCTAAATCTCGGATAACGAATGGGACACTTATGCTAGCCAGATACTGGGTTCTGGGTTCTGAGGTGAGTTTCTGGTACACCACAATTCACTGAGGTCCTGGGGTTCTACGCATAGTTCTGTGTATAAGCAGAATCCCTGCAACATGGCGCACCTAACGTTTGGTCTATGAGTTGAAACGCCTTAGTAGTGCTTATATTAGTCCACAACACCCTCATTCTTGTTTCCGGATAACAAGTCTGACGGATTTAAACCTACCTATTTCTGTTGATATAGGTTTCTTCAAGCTTGATCATTAAAAAGGTTATTGAACCCTTGTGCTACTAATTACTTGGAGTGTAGCTTGTCCTTATGGCGGTCGATATAGCGGCGCACAGTCGGGCACCTCTGAAACGTCATTTGACGCAGTATGGGGTGCCGGACACTGGTATGAATGTAATCTTTGTGGTAGGAGCCGATGCGGCTCATCCTTATGAGTTGTTTTACTCTTGGGTGACGCTTCAGGCGGTGAGTGAGGACGATAACTCTTTTCATACTTACACTGCCACTGCCGTGCCAGCGAACTATACACCGTATAGGACACAAGAAATACCAATATCTGCTTGGCAGCATCTTATTTGGTTTAATGGCGCCCTTCCCCATGCGGTTATACCGCCGAGAATGGGCCCTTTGTCAATTGCAGGGGCCACTTGGCCGGTACTAGCCGGATATACGCCTCATCCCCGTTACCTAACGGTGCCGGTGGCTGATTTGCATGTACTGCACACTGCCCTTATTACAGTACATAGGGCTTTGATACAGTATGTGTCACGCAATGTGCAGGCGGGGGCACCTGCTGTTGCGGGGCAGCCTACTGACCACCACGCAGTGGTCATTAGTCCTGTTATGGTTAATTCTGTTATGGGCAAGCACCCCCCAAATAGGGATGATTTCCCTTTTTGGCTTGCTGAAAAATTTGACCAAATAGAAGCGGTTTACCCGAATACATCTCCTGTGGAGAAACACAGGATCCTTACCATTAGTTTGCCTAAAGACTTGGTCCCCGACATTGATGATTGTGTAAACTGGGGCAAGGTCTTTGCAGCGACGTACTCGCAGTGCTTTGGCACTCCGTCTATGTCGGTACTGCCCTCCGTTATTAAACGTGTTCAAGATAACCACGGTGCGGAGTCTGCGATAGAATTAGGCATGCGGCTCCTCGGACAGTTTGACCTGGTGGCTACCATGGTAATGTGTAACCTTAAGGGTGATGGTATGCAATTCCAAGTTCGTAATGAACTGAAGAAAGTTGCTGATGAGGATAAGCCGCGGGAGTTCGCGAAAATAATCTCGACAGCATACAGAGATTTGGGTCGTAGCTCTTTAGGAGTTAAACCTGTTGTAAAAACTCCCGAAATTAAGCAGCAGGGTAAGGCAGACGCCTCTGGTAAGGATGACCGTCCGAACTTTCCGAAACAGAGTTGGTGGTCAAAACAACAGGGAAAGCAGCAGCAGAAACAGGGGTCTCGGCCTGCCTCTCCCGTTCAGTCAGGTAGTGAGCGCACTTATGATCTGCGTGATCGTGCTACTATTAAGTCTCCTGATAGATTTCAGGTTTCTGAACAACGTTCTCCTCGTTCTTCACAGGAAACACCGGCTTCACAGTCCGGTGGCCGAGGCGGTGGCAAAGGTCAGGGTGCTCCATACACGTGACCAACCCCGACAGACTGAAGGTAAAGGCAAGCAGGACGAATTCGCACGACAAAGACCCCCGTTTCAGAAGAAGAAAGTGGCTGCCCTGACGGCAAGATATGTCTCAGATAGTGCGGACACGGCTTCGGAACCGGACATGGGCGCTGACGCTACTGGACAGCCAGCGGAAATTACCATAGTCCGTCAAGCTCTGCGTCCATTTCTGGCGGCGACAGCAACTGATACATTGGTTACTGTTGAGACAGCTGACACCAGAGTGGCTCCCCCTGACAGACTTTACGAAATAGTCTTACTAATTGAGGGTGACATACAACGTACAATAAAGGGGATTTTTTGGGATAATCTGACTACCACCTATGATATCCTCCTAGCGGAGGCAGATTGGCCCCCAGCTTTCATTTTAGAAGCTCATAGAGGGGAGGAGGTAATCCTCCCGTCCTTTGCGCACACAGTGCCTAAGGACCGGGCTGAAGTGTACGCTGAGGAGTGGGCACTGGCGCTAGCGCCGGCATTGTATCGTACTCAGGTGGGATGGGACCGGTTGTCCCCCTGCCATGAGATTCCATTGCGGTCTATGCCCCAGGCACAGCCCCAATATCCTATGCGTCGTGAAGCTAGACCGCACGTCGCTGCAATCCTTGACCAATTGGAATATCAGGGTGTTATTGAAACTTGTGTGTCCCCTATGAATAACCCTTTATTCACTGTGACGAAGCCTGACGGGTCGTACCGTTTAGTTTTGGTTTACCGGCACTTAAATTCGCATTGCCGGACCTGCGCGGTACAAAATACTCACAGCTCGGCTCTTGTCGACAGTCTCGTGCGTAAGAGATTTAAAACGACACTTGACATCTTCAATGGCTTTTTTAGCCATAACCTGTCCACACTGAGTAGCCAGTGGACGGCGTTTACTTCAGGCGGCAAACAAAAACAGTTCACAAGATTAGCCATGGGCTATAAAAACAGCCCTGGCGTCTTTGCCGCTCGCTTGGTCTCTCTCTTAGAAAGAATAGACCCCGACGCATACTCCTATGTTGACGATATCTACCTCACGGATGATGAGCTGATGCCACATCTGTCTCGAGTTGACTATATTATTGCGAGTTTTGCGGATTATGGCTACAAATCTAATTTTGCGAAGTCTCACATCGCAGAATATACAGTGTTGTTTTTGGGCTACGAGCTCAACAATGAAGGTAAGGGATTGGCTCCTCACTTTCTGGAGAAGTGCGCATGCTTGCGTGCTCCTACAACACTTAAAAAATTACAATCTTTGCTGGGCTTTCTGAATTTCAGACGTACGTATATTCCTGATTATGCCCAGCGTATCAAGCCGCTTTACGCCTTGGTACAACCTTCTTTTTCGAAGTCTAGCTGGCAGCTAGAACATTCTGCTATTCTACAGTCTTTACAGGCTGATCTTCTTGCTTCACAATATTTACTGACGCGTGATAACCGCACTAACCTGGTAATAAGAATAGTACCAGGCGCAGTGGGTTTCACGTACTTGACGTTCAATGAGGGCGATACAGTCCCCATTGCGTATAAATCACACTTGTACAACTCTGCTGAGTTGCGTTTTTCCACTGTCGAGAAAGTTCTGACGGCAGTACAGATGGCGATCCTTAAAGAACGCACACTGTCACAAGGAAAACACATACTGGTTGTAACACCGTATCCTGCCCTAGAGGCAGTGACAAAAGCAAGTGTACCAAATTCTAAAGCTTTGCATCCACGGTGGATACAATGGGCCACGACTCTGACATCACCAGATGTCACTTATATCTTTGACGCCTCTTTACAGACTCAGGAGTACTTACAGTATGAATTTGTTCATCCGGCTCCTCTGTCTTTGCGCCCGCTCGAAGAATACCATTGTGTCCTATACACTGACGGCTCGGCGCAGCCGGCGATTGGATCGAAGCATGCCTATTCTGCGGCTTGCGCAATTGTCGTGGGTACATTCGTAAATGGTGAATTCCAATCTGATGCCGTGCATACCCCTCATTGGGTGATTGTACCGCGCAATTGGCGGAGCTCCGGGCTCTGGTGCTTGCACTGGAGTTTGCTGATCCCCGAGTCACTACTCTTATAGTAAGTGACTCCTTTTATTGTGTCCAGTCCTACAATGACAATTTACACTTCTGGTCTCAAAACGAATATTGTGATACCAAAGGTAGCACAATTAAGCATAAATTGCTTTGGGTTCGAGTGGCAGACTTTAAAGAACGTCTCCCTCTTGTGAATGTTATTCACACTCTTGGTCACCAACGACTTGGTGTCCATGCTGTCAGTAACAGCTTGGCTGACGAGGCAGCAAAAACAGCAGTGGCAACATACTTAGTGGCAGCAGTTACAAGATCTAAAAGTAAGATTGATGATGACATCTTGGCAGCTATTGCTGCTACAGAGAAGGGAAGTGATTACCCAAAGGGTTTTCCTTCTCGTTATTTTTATCACTTAAGTCCTGATAACGTCCCGTTAGTGAGGATTAACGACGTTGGTGACAGAATTATTCCCAACGCGGACTGCAGACCATCTCTGATACTAGCAGCACACGAGGGGTTGGCGTCTGCCACGCCGGCGTGTCCGCTACTGTATCTCTGTTACAACAACGTTACTGGTGGTTCGGTTTATACAAACAAGCGCGCGCTTATGTTCTTTATTGTGACATTTGCCAACAGATTAAACCTTCCACTGTTGCGCGCCCACCACAAACACAGTTGTACATATCTCATAAACCATTTGGTTGTGTTTATCTAGATCACTGCGGTCCTTTTTCTTCTGATACTGCGTACAAGTATATCTTGGTTGCAGTGGATTCGTGCACACGTTTTCTTTGGGTATGGCCACAAAGGAGTGCTGATTCACGGACTGTCATCAGGGATTTGCGTGTCTTTGTGGGAACTTTTGCATGTGGTACCTTCCATTCTGATCAGGGCCCTGAGTTCGCCTCTAAGGCTTACAAGGAGGCTATGAGAAATTTGGGGGTCCAAGTCAAATTTTCGTCCCCTATCGACCTGAGTGTAATAGTGTGGTGGAGCAAATGAACCGTGACTTAAAGCAATCTTTGACAGCACGAGTTTTAGGCACAGGCCGGAATTGGCTAGCCCACTTGTATAACGTCCAACGTGCACTTAATAATCTCCCTAGAAGGTCTCTGGGTGGGCGGACCCCATACATGATGCTCTTCGGAATCAGAATGTTTGTCCAAGACCTTGATGGTCTAGACATGGCGGCGTCGACCGCACCCTTTGACGTAGATGATCACTGTGCTGTTTTGCAGACCCTACAAGAAGCCAGAGACACTCTATCGAAGGAACACTTGCCCTCCACGTCTGATGCTGAGCCTCAGATTCCGGTAGTCGGCTGGCTACCCCGAGTTGGAGACCTGGTCCGTGAGAAGGTGGAGAACAAGAAGGAGTTCGGCCCCTCTTATCGTGCACCGGTTCCAGTGCTTGGAGTGCAGGGTACAAGAACAGTCATTTTACCTCCACTTCCTGGTCGCAAGGATAACAGGTACATCTCTATTGACAATGTCAAACTTCAGCGAGTGGCCGATACTTCTTAGTATGACTCCAGCAGTTTCATGCCAGACGATGCACAGAAATTCAGTGTTGGTTCCTGCTTCTACCACCTTGTCTGATGTTGCCATCGAGATGCAGTCAGTTGCGGATCCCTTGTTAATACCGCCGGCTGGTGGTCTGCCCGAAGAGACTGAGTATGCTTATCCTACAAATGGTCACTCGCCTGTTTTACAATCTACGGCGGTTAACCAGTCACGTTTCTCCTTTGACACTAACTCATTGCCTTCTACTTCCCCTTCGAACATTGCTATTTTTGTAAGTTGGTTCAAAAGACATTTTTTGATTCCACCTTGGACATACATTTGGCTGGTGCTTATAAGTATTTTTTTGTTTATGTCCATTGGATTTGTAATAGTATTTTGCCGTCTGGTGAATGGCCACTATCTCAAAGAGAGATCTACAATTAGACTTATCAATGGAACTTTGGCCCCCCACTCCTCGTCCCACATCATGAAAAGGGACCAGACTTTTGTGAATATTACTGCCTGGCCCGTTTTGGATGGAATTGCGTGGGATGCTGTTAAATTCCAAATTCATGGTCCTACTGAGGTCATCAATGTACCTAATGTATTTCGTGTTTCTATGGGTGATGTGGTTAAGCAGAACATTCGTTCTGATGATTGGGATGTTCATGCCATTAAAGCACTGTTTTCTGATTTAAAATATTATGCCGCTTTTGATGCAGAAGATTTATATGAAAATGCGGCTAACTATGCAGAACAGTATTGTTTTCAGCATTATGGCAATCACTTCCTGCATAAAGCGAATACATTTCGAAATTTTGTAAATTTTACCCAATGGGAACACTGTCCCACCCCATCTTTAGGCAGTTCACCTACATTGGTTGATAAGTATACTTATTTTACTGACTTCAGTGTTTCCAGCCCAGCATCCTTTTATTTTAAAGTGATGTCTGAGTCTGCCTCGAAGGTTAGACTGACACACACCAAATTACTATATTCTAAGTCCTTTATGGATGAGTTGTCAATCAAAGGTTATGATCTGTGGAAGGCTACTATTGATCTTAAATCGGTTTGTGGTTCCAAACCGTGGCAGGTTCAGGGAACTGAAGCTTTACATCATGCCTGTCTTGTACCAAATCATATGTTGTTTTTAAATTCAACCATCTTCCAGACCACCTGTTTCGGATTGGCCACTTCTAAAAAACTAAATTTCCCTTCTGTTCCAGATCTGGGCGCTTACCCAAATTGGGATAACCAAACAGATCTGTCCCTTCCTGCTTTGCAGTCATTAGTCTCTAATGCATCTTTCAATATTTCGAAATTTAGTAGTGAAGGATGGTTGATTTGGCAAAGCAGTTCAGATGCCTGTCAACGTCGTTTTCTAGGTCTGAAACCGGGGTATACGCGGCAGCGTGTAGACCCTCGGTTTGAGTCCTCTCATACAGTAACTACCTACTCCGTAGGGAAATTATGTCAATCCTGGCTGCGACATTCCACCTTGGCATCTGTCAAAGTTCATTTATCAAAATTACATGACAAAATAGATTTGAATGATTTTGTTAAAGGTCCTGTGGGTGGCAGATCCAAGAGGTGGGCGTATGCTATTTACAACGAAGTATGGAAATTGTCGCAGATTGAGGCGGCTTCAAGATTGAGGGCCATTGATCAAGCAAATATGGAAAAGGTCTTAGCCGTTATAGATAACAGCATTAACACACTTTCTTCCAGAATCTATACATTAGACAATATTGTTTCTTCAATTGTAGATATTGTACATGATGATGTGTCTGTATTGTATCATGGTCAAAACCAGTTGCGTTCTGTTATGCAGTTTGCATGGACATTACAAACGTTAAAGGCAGGAAAGGTCCCCTGGGACTATCTGAATACTACATCATTATTCCTTCCCTTTAACCTTACTGTAAAGCAGCAGTTCATGTCCATGAAAGATGCTACATATTCATTGTTACACATTGAAAAATTGGAGCCGTTACCTTTCTCTGTGGCGGAATTGAATTCAGCCGTGTGGTTGGTAAATGGGTTGATCACGCTCCCTTTCGCGCTTTTTAAGTTTACGTCATGCATGAAGCATTATGCTCTGGGTAGATATGAACAGTTGGGTACCGCGTTCCTACATGAGGTTTGGTCTCTCCCTTTTACGTATAGATGTACAAGAGACGGTACAGAGGTTTACCTGACAGGTGAGGAGTGCACCTCGACTCCTGATCATTCTGTAGTATGTAGGCACATTCAGTTACACGGTGCATGCAATGTACACGCCCCAAATTTGGCCTGCGTCCTCAGAGGTATCCCAGTGCCAGTAATTACACCATCTTTCACGCTGCTTGCAAACGGTAGTTATTTAATTTTGAATAATGAAACTTGCTGCGGGATGTTAGTGGGAATCCCATATATAGTAACTGTATCGCAGAGAGTAGTCTGCTGCAATAATGTTCTATTTCCACCCCCGCATGGGCGGCTGGATGTTTCCATCTGGCCTTCGATTCCGACCTTGAAAGCAGAGTTCAACAAGATGAGCAGAATAAGAGCTCTATTGTCCCAAAAGGAGGTGCCATTGACTTCCTCCCGAGAAACATTTGTCCTTCACGTGGCAAATACGCGCACTGAGGTACAGGCGCTTCTGAATACTGACCTCCCCCTGCATTTTGGAGCTTTGATCCAAACAGTCTTCAATGCCTCGTCCACAACTGGCCTGGCTCATTTTTTTAAACTTGTAGGCTCAGGCCTCGTGACCTCCTTCCAAACTATTTTTGGTGTGATTCCGGCATTTTTTCATTCTATTTTTTCGAGCGTCTTTGGCGGTGTCCCGCTGATTCTGGCGCTGGTGGCAGGTGTGCTACTTTTACTTTTCATACTACGAAATGGCTGCACTTTCTGTGCCTCACGACAACCTGTCTCGTCTGCATCTTCTTCGTGACAGGATGCTTGAATATTATGGTACCCTGCCATTGGCGACTTTGAGCCTGGTATATGGATTATCCTTCCGGTATTCCTACTTTTCCTGCGTGCAACCTGTCTTTCACTGCCTAGATTGTCCCTTTGAATGGCCTCCGGATTTCTGCTTAACCAACACGGTGTCTCCGGTGCCGGATTATGATCGACTGATGAGTCCCTTAGTGTCTCACGAGTATGCCTGTTCTGGTGTTCGGATTATGGCCTGTGGGGCGGCGCATGGTATCCTGGGTAATTGGGACATCGCAAGGGCTGCCTATGACTTCTTGGATATGATCTATCTGGAGGAACACGTCGGTTGCCCTCTGATGGTGCTAGAGGCTCCGCTTATTGAAGAACATGTATGTTCCTTTTCTTTGATTAACTGGATGGCTGAAACTTTTAGTGGCCGGGCCAACGATTTTCTGTTGGAAGCTGTTGCTACGTATGCTGCATACACGTTCATGGATTGAGTGAACTGTCATCCACTATGTTTTTTCTACCATGTCTTGAACGTTACCTATGACTTTGGAATGCTGGCTAAAGCAGCATTTTTTCATTTTTTTTCCTTTCCCTTTTTGAGGTTTTTTTGCTTTTCTTTTTTTCTTTTTTGAACTTTCTCTGAACCGATATTTAGTTTCAATTTGAATACGCCTTGTTCTGCTCTGTCGAATTTGAACTCTGCGTTCTCTCATTTCTTCCCTACTGGTTAGTGCTTCGATCAAGGGGGCATGTAGTAAGGAATCCCTTAATACGTACATACATTGTTAAGTTAGCATAACCACGTTAGATGTTAGAAAGCCATCTTGCTGCTTTTGCGCACGACACTGCATCTACATGTTATTGTTTAAACAAACTGCTGGCTCGCGCTTTGCCTCACACGAGAGCAATCTGTTGTTACCATCCCGAGCTCTGCGCAGCGACCTTGGTCTGTACATGGTGTAACAAGAACAGTCTGGGTCGTTAGACAATGCATGTTTTACACTCTAGGTTGATCGACTCACTATTTAGCCATAACATACAGGCAGCTGCGAATACCTGAAAGTTGGTGCTTTTAATATTGCAGACATCATGTTTAATATTCAGACCGAAGACGAGCCTTCCTGCGAGAAGACTTCTGATGCTCCTGTGATGTGATTTCACTAAGCTGATCTTTGAGGTATGGGGTCCCCTGTTCAAGCCTAAGAGACCTTTTATTAGCATAATAATAATATTAGCTTCTTAGTTAAGGGAAGGTGGTAGTATCCACTGTCATTTATAACATGATCACTCCCTTTATATTCTATGGTATTGTAACGATGCTGATGGTTTTAATTATAATCATTTGTCTGCTTGTATTAGCCAAAGTACTGCATCTCAGGACACGTGGTCTATAAAAATAAACTCTTTTTATTTTCACCGTGTCTCTGTTTATTCTTGTTGTGGACTGATGTGAGAATAATATACGAACAGGTATTTCCGATTCCCACCATTCCTGAGAGTACACGGAGTCGCTTGTTCTGGGTTGTCTTTTCATTGGGACCTCCGAGCTAAATCTCGGATAACGAATGGGACACTTATGCTAGCCGGATACTGGGTTCTGGGTTCTGAGGTGAGTTTCTGGTACACCACAATTCACTGAGGTCCTTGGGTTCTACGCATAGTTCTGTGTATAAGCAGAATCCCTGCAACACCTTCTTTGCCTTCTATCTCTCTAACGCTCTCTCTTCCTTCTCCCTTTCTCACTCCCTTTCTTTCCTTCCCTCTCTTTTTCTCTCTGGCTTTTTTTCCCTTCTCTGTTTCTCTGTGTCTCTCTCCTTTGATATGCCCATTACACACGTCCTTATTTTGTGCTTTATTTTCCAGGTTCTGTGGTCGACATCCATGGTCCCCACAAGAGTGTTCCGCCTTGTTGTTTTCTATTATTTTTCTTAAATTTTGTTTATTAGTTTATCGTTCATATATATATGTTAATTAAAAAATAAAGTTTGAAAATAGTTTATCATTTACATATATATGTTTATAAAAAAATAAAGTTTGAAACCAAAATTAATAAAGTTTTAGGTTGTTCTCTTAACTGCTGTGTGACTCTTTCTTGTTCTTATTACTGTTATTTTCTGGAGTCCACCATGATACATTTTGGGGCACTTATCGCAGGAATATTGTTGATGCCTGCAGTTTGCACCAACTTCTGAATAGTGTGTTATATTTATCTCAACTTTACTTCCATTAAAGTGCTGATAATGAAATGCAGACTAGCCGTTCCCGTACAAAAAGACACGAGGTATACCTTTGCGATTTATTCTAAATACTAAAATCCTGTATTGAATTGCACTGAGGTAGTGGCTGCACTTACAGTGTACACACAAAATCAATTAAGAAATTTCATTGTATTTATATTGATTTGGAATAGTGTGTCAGGTGCTGGATCTTGACGAGATACACTGCTCAGTTCGTATATTGATCTGCACACGAAAAAAATAACATCACAACTTTCACACCAACTGCAATGCGAAACAATTCCGGCGATAAGCCACGTTAGCACCAGGGATTTTACACCTGCTTTCTGCTGGTGTTAAGCAGGACTACTACCTGCACCATGAAAGGGAACACAGACAAGAGCCACACCAGAACACCCACAGGTGCCATAGAGTCAATGAGCATGATACAGGGATACCCATGAGGGCCACAAGGCTCATCGCAACAACTACAGGACTACCAACGTCCCCCAAACCCGCATATGAGCAAGTGTGTCCCTGTGGTCATTGACTTAGTATGATATTCACGAGCCCTGCAACATCACAGTGTGCTGTCACCCCAGCATTGGCAGTGAGCCTGGACATGTACCTACGCACGCATCCGCCTGCATGCAGAGCCAGTGTGTTCTGGTCCGGAGTACACAGGTCAGCACAGCGGTGTGCCTATCCGGCAAGGGGAAGGGGATGTCTCGGACATGTCCATGAACACGAAGTGCGGTAATTGTGTCTCTGTGTTCTGGTGTGGCCTGCCACAAGGGCCGCAACTGTCAGGGAAGCAAAAACCGTCGCTACCCTCAATTTGCATCAGAAGAGATCTCGAGTGACGGTTAAACCCTCCTGCTGTAACGTTTGGACAAATGCCTATTAGAGATTAAGCGCACCATTTCAAGATGGCCGCTTGACTCATCAGAACTATCTAAGTACTGTTTGACGCACGGGATCTCGCGAGATACGAGGTTTCGTGCGTCAGCGAAGAGCGTTCTAATGCGCACTTCAATTTAGTCCTTTGTGAGAGAAGTTGTGTTTTTGGGTGCACTCCGTAGAATTTGAGTAAATTCAAGTGTGCGTCACATGCTGTGGCAAATTCTTCCGTAAGCTGCGGAAGAGGGTTTGTGAAGAGTGAAATTCCGAGTTCCTGTATTATGGGAATATTCCTTCACAGTCCGTCTGAGAGCCTTCAGTGAGAGAAGAGATAAATAATTTCCAGGAATGAAAGAAGCAGTAATATTCCAAGAAGAACTTAGCAGCCTTCCTGCTCCGGTGGGAAATCGTCGAGTTTAGGGAGCTTAAGAATTTGTGTCCAGACTTCAAGAAACAAGTAAGATCAACCGTTAAAGACTAGAACTTCTTGTACTCATTTGCTGAATGTAAAGAGACCACGCTGCCTGGCGTATTCCCCCCCCTTCGAATCTCCCCGCTTGCGTTCTTCCCTATTCTCTCCTTCCTAACTTTCCTTTTACTTACCTTTTTGCGCGCTTCCCGTTGAAAGCCAAGAATTGCCTGTGGATCACATCACCTGAAGCAGAACTATAGTCCATTAAGACTCTGTGGTCATCCCACCATTCACCAAGAGCAGTGCAGTCCTCGCTAGCAGTAGAACCCCCTTGAAAATCATTCAGTCAGACTACACAAGGTAAGAGAATAGAAGGGGAGGAGAAGGAGTAAAGAGACCTGAGGAGAGAATAGGTAATCACCTGACTGAATAATATCTCTTTGTGCATTAGGTTGATAGAAACACATGCCAGAAGTAGTCAGCTGAATCCGAAGAGGAGCTCAAACTCCAGCAAACCTGGGTAGGGAAGGTAACAACAAGAGAGAACCGAAGCAGTCAGGTATTTAGAGTAAATAAGAGTTAAGTGATTTCTCCCTCTGTGCATTAGGTACTCCAGACAACAATATCAAGAATAGAAAAAGGAGTCCAGAAAAGCTCGAGTGTCTCTTCTTGTCCCATTCCCCTTTCCCCCTGCCTGGAGCCATTGTATTCTACGGTGTGTTCCGGGAGGTGGGCATTGGGAGCTAGCAGCGTTCTGCCTCCGTGGGAATTCCGACACAGCTTCTGACAGCAACACTCAATGTTGTAAAGTGGCATGCACCACCTCCAAACGACACTGTGATGGTGTAGTTTGAATGTGGCAGGACATGTGTGTTAGACTTGGGGGTCTCTAGTTGGCACAGGTATGCACTTGTGACAAATAGGGACCCTCGCCTCTAGTCAGGGTAAGGGGGTACACTCCTAAAATAACCCCTGCTCACCCCCTTGGTAGCTTGGCACGAACAGACAGGCTTATCTCAGAGGCAGTGTGTAAAGAATTTGTGAACACATACAGTAATCAAGTGACAACACAACAGATGGACACCACACAAGTTTCAAAAATAAGTATTCTTTATATAGATTTACCACAAGACCATAAACGACCATGACGTTGCGAGATGCTTCCGCTCGATGCGACAACTGCAGCGGCGACACCCTTTACGTGATGCGACGACAACAGCTCCGACAGCAGCACGCTTCTCTGTGGATGCGAGGTGCTTTCCTTGATGCGGTGTAATGCGTCAGCTACGATGGCTGCGAGGGCGAAACGCTTCTTCGGGATTGCGAGACTCTTCTTTGAAGATGCGAGATGCATCCGCTCGATGCGATAGCTGCAGCGGCGACACCCCTTCACGCATTGCGACGACAACAGCTCCGACGGCGCACGCTTCTCCTTCTTAAGTCACGCTTCCAGCTCCTTGCGACACGCAGTCCCTCAGAAGGCCCCAAAACTGCAGCAGGCACTTCAAAGAAACTCTGGGGAGCTGGTGGGTGAAGTCTGTTGTTCCTGAGACTTCAGCAGGAGGCAAGCTCTTTTCCAAGCCCTTGGAGATCCTTCACAAGTTGAGCAAAAGTACACACAAAGTTCCTTTCTCCTCTCTTTGGCAGTAGGCAACCCCTGCAGGCCAATCCACCAGTTTTAGGGATAGTCCTCCTCAGTTTCTTCTTGGTTCCTCTCCTCAGCAGAGGTTTCTTCTTGTTTTCCCAAAGTGATCTAAATTCTTGGGATCAGGGTCCCAATACTTGGCCATTGTTTGTCTATACTTGTGCTGTACTTCATTGTGCATGTGTGCCATTCTGCCCATCTCCCCCATCCCCCCCACTCCCTGCTTCTTCCTCTTCCTGGTGCTGTTGTGTCTATAATTTTGTTGCTCCACACATAGGTACATGTAAAGAACAAATTAGAATAGTTCCTTGATTCTTTTAGGTTTCAAAACTTCTCTCTATTGGTTTCTTTTTAATTTTCCATATAAACCGTTTTTTAAATATTCAACAACACATAGAAGTCAGAACTGCAACGTATTCTATCAACACACTGTCGAGAACATTGTACAATACGTCTAGGTTAAAAGTTCATCAATTTTTTTAAACTTAACGATATTTTTTTGCAACATTTTCTCGAACATTTAACGGCACGTGCCGTTTAAAAGTTCACGATTGTTTTAAGTTTGAACAGTGCCTTCCAAATGCAAGTAGCAGGTGTGGTTCAGTTGAGCAAATGTTATCCTATGATATGTACTCCACGTTGAAACTTCTTTTTCTTAACCAATCACAAAGATGCTTTTCCACAAAACGAATGTGCACCCTCCTTTTAAAAATGAATGCTTTTCATCTCCCAATCACCTATTGTTTTGTATGGCAAAAAAAAGTACTTCCCCATCTTTAAACATATCTCTTATTCTACCAAGGAACTGCATGAGCTACAGGCATCTTTCCATACCTTCCAGCCATACCTTCAAAATTCTAGTGTGGATCGTAGGACATATCTATATTTCCTGGTGCAAGAGGTATGCAGAAAACAGACGTATTGACTTAGACCTAGGTTTACAACATGTGGACATTAAATGGTTTGCACAGAGAAGATTGAAGTGGCACCAATTGCTACCTTTCGTTAAAACCTCTTTGCATCTTCCACACCCTGACCTCATGATTTTGCATTGTGGTGGAAATGACCTAGGCACATTGACTTGGGTAGGTTTGGAAATGCTTATGAAGGACACCTTTGGACACCTCAGCTCAGCACCTTGTGACTCTGGGCAATAGCTCACTTAATGGCTCCCATAATTTCCACGCCGGCCTCAAGGGTCCTCAGACCCATAGGGGTGAGTAGTTTGCGCTTTACAAATACCTTATTGATTTGATACGTGCAAATTTACCTTCGCACTCCCTGGATAACACCCCCTAAGCACCATACACAAGTTACAATGTTCGAAACAAAAGTTCCTCTGAGTAGGTATAACTACATGCTGACACTACTTGACAGATGTGGCACAGCGGCCAGAGCACATGACTTCACAGCATATGACACACAGTTTGGACTCACGTTTTCATCCTCGACTCCGGCAGCACCTCAGCTTAGCACCATGAGACTCTAGACAATACCTCACATATTTTCCGTTTTGCAGGACTTTCAAACCAGTAGGAGTCAGCAGTTCATCCTAGTAGGTATAAACACATGCTGACACTACTTCCACAGGTGTGCTGCACCGGCCAGGGCACATGACTTCACACCATAAGACACACAGTTTAGGCCCACGGTTTCATCCCAGACTCCCGCAGCAGCTCACCTTAGCAGCATAAGATTACTCAACACCTCACTTAATTTCTGTACCCAGCACTTTCAGACTGGTAAATATGAGTAGTTTGCTTTGCACCCCCTCTATAGCACACCCTAAACACCCACAGAGGTTACAGTGCTCCTACCCTCCTCTTTCCTACTTTTTTCACCCTTTTTTCCCCTTACTCGCTTTGACAGAATCACAAAACTTCCTAGTAGCAACTGCTCACACCGCTCGCAGCCAATAAGCAGCAAGCTTGTGCTCGTAACACCTCAGCCAATCAGATGGCAGAATTCCCAAATATCGATATCTGTAAATTTCGATATTTACAAAAATTACTGAACGGATTTACACCAAATAAACAAATGCGAGCTTTCTAGACCAAGACCTTTCTCCCTGCCAAATTTGGGGTAATTCCGTTTACCCGTTCGACCTGTAGCCCTGTCTAAAGTTTCCTATGGAAATTAACATGGAGAAAACACGTTTTGGGACCCCTTTTTCTCTCAGCCCCCCCCTCGACGAATCACCCCCAAACTTACAACATAGGAGCTGATACGAACAAAGAATTAATTTGGAAAATTTCATGAAGATTCATCAAACGATGTCAAAGTTATAAGCAAAAAATGCTCTTCCTATGGAAACTTGGTCCTAACTATAACTACCTACTAGCGACCGCCAGTAGGTAATATATATTGGCTTTCCACTACCTCGGATATTGCTGGGACACTTTCACAGTGGTGCACCACCGCGAAGTGTCCCGGCAATATTGGAGGAGGTGGAAAGGCAAGATGATATTGAGCTGGTTGACCGCGGCAAGGAATGCGTTACCAATTTTGAACAGCCAACACTGAGATTATTTTCTTGGATCGTAGTTGTGCGCTATGTTTGTGGGAATTCTTCAAGTGACCGAGCCGGTAGTGACACAGTATGGTGTCGACGATGGCTTGTGGAAAAGACGTGGCAAAAAAAACTGCTTTCCTGTGAGTATCCCCAAGTAAAGCGCTGTATGTTTCCAATTTTTTGACTGACAATATAGACGGACAATAAGGGGTCGATTCCGATCCTGGAAAAATTTTCCCCATACGAATCGTATCCGGATTTTTTACCGTACGAATCGTACAAGTAGCGTACAAACTGCCAAGTACGATTCGCATGGGAAAAAGTCCATACGAATCACATTGGGAAAATTTCCCCACACGTCCTCGGGTCGGAAAATGTGTCCGACACATCCCTGGACGATTTACCGTACGAATCAGAAAAATAAAGTCCGACCGCGCAAGTACGATCACTCCCGTCCTTTCGATTTTACAACTGGATGGAGAAAACACCGTATGGACTGAACTCCTATAGCAACCATGGAGACATATGCCTGCATACGCGCTGAACACCCCACCCCAGACCCCGTATGTACGCGCAGAACACCCCCCCAGCCCTCGTATGTACGTGCCGAACCCCCCCATCCCCCGCATGTACACGCAAAACGCCCCCCGGCTGCGGAAGTACGTGCCGAACCCCCACCAGTGTATCTATGGAGCGTACCCCCACCCGTGTATGCAGGGAGCGTACCAACTCCCCACCCGTGTATGTACGGACCGTACCCCCACCCCTGTATGTACGGACCGTACCCACACCCCACCAGTGTATGTACGGACCGTACCCCCACCCGTGTATGTACGGACCGTACCCCCACCTGTGTATGCATGGAGCGTACCAACACCCCGCCCGTGTATGTATGGACCGTACCCCCACCCGTGTATGTACGGACCGTACCCACACCCCACCAGTGTATGTACGGACCGTACCCCCACCCATGTATGTACGGACCGTACCCCCACCCATGTATGCATGGAGCGTCCCAACCCCCCACCAGTGTATGTACGGACCGTACCCCCACCCGTGTATGTACGGACCGTACCCCCACCCGTGTTTGCATGGAGCGTACCAACCCCCACCAGTGTATGTCCGGACCATACCCCCACCCATGTATGTACTTACCGTACCCCCCCCTGTGTATGCATGGAGCGTACCAACACCCCACCTGTGTATGTACGGACCGTACCCCCACCCGTGTATGTACGGACCGTACCCACACCACACCAGTGTATGTACGGACCGTACCCCCACCCGTGTATGTACAGACCATACCCCCACCCGTGTATGCATGGAGCGTACCAACCCCCCACCAGTGTATGTACGGACCGTACCCCCACCCGTGTATGTACGGACCGTACCCCCACCTGTGTATGCATGGAGCATACCAACCCCCCACCAGTGTATGTACGAACCGTACCCCCACCCATGTATGTATGGACCGTACCCCCACCCGTGTATGCATGGAGCGTACCAACTTCCCACCCGTGTATGTATGGACCGTACCCACACCCCACCAGTGTATGTATGGAGCATACCCCACCCGTGTATGTACGGACCGTACCCCCACCCGTGTATGCATGGAGCGTACCAACTCCCCACCCATGTATATACGGAGCGTACCCCCACCCGTGTATGTACAGACCGTACCCACACCCCATCAGTGTATGTACGGACCGTACCCCCACCCGTGTATGTACGGACCGTACCCCCACCCGTGTATGCATGGAGCGTACCAACTCCCCACCCATGTATGTGTAGAGCGTACCCCCACCCGTGTATGTATGGACAGTACCCACACCCCACCAGTGTATGTACGGACCCCACACCCAGCCCCCCTGTATGTACGGTGCGAAACACCACCACCGATGGACGGTGCGGACCAACACCCTGCCCGTGTCTGTACGCACCCTACCCCAGGCCCACACACCAGCACCCTCACCCAACATCGCGCCTGTACGAGTCGTACTAAGCCATAGCAAAGGACAGCACTGTACAACAACATGGCCCATGTCCGCAAAAAACACTCGTACTGAACCAGGACAAACCAAAAAAACACAAGGAGAGTCAATTCGAAGCACACAACACCACAAAACATATCCAAAAAGCCCAAATACATCCTATACACTGACCTGCAACTGACAAACAGCTAAACAGAGGCCCAAACCACTACCACTCCTTATAACACACCCACCCAAAGTTCAAACACAGCCACACCCACAAATGGACCAATAAAAAGGCCCAGCACACACAAACCATGATCCTTTGCAACAGATCCCCTTCTGCCAGACCACAGAGACAACGCACTGCACCATACTACATACATCAATACACCTTACACTTGCACTCCTTCACACAGCCACCATCACAAACACCCCCTCATCACATTCACACACACACACCTGCACAACCACACTCACACACCCACAACCATCCACACCCACACCCCCACAACCATCCACACCCACACCCCACACCATGCCCACTAACAAGAATCCAAAGTTCACAAAGGAGGAGCAGGAGGTTCTTGTCGACAAAATCGTCAGAGTCGAGCTACAGCTCTTTGGAACATTGGTCAGACGGACCAGCATATCCGATAAATCTGCCATGTGGGAGAGGATAGTCAATTCTGTGAATGCTGTTGGGTCCACCAGAAGGACCAGGCATGAGTGCCAAGCCAGGTGGTACGATCTGCGGAGGACGGTCTGCCGCAAAATGATGGATGAGCACAACCAGGCCAACATCACTGGAGGAGGGCCGCCCCGCAGACCGGTACACTACCATCCCTGGGAGGAGAAGGTGATGGCCACGCTGCCGCCGGTGGGAGTAGACGGAGTAGAAGGAGTCCGAGAGCCTGGTGAGTACACAAACAACTCACCTCACATGGGGGAAACGCCATACACAACCAAAATACCAATCATGCACGCAACCCCCCCAAAGCCTGCACCGTACACAACCACACTCCAAAAACACACACATGCCACTAGCGCCTCCATGCCCCATGCCCCAAGCAAGGCCATGCCAAGTCACAGGCCACACAAAACACCAACACAAGACAGGATGTCCCCGATGCCGGGAGGGTGGGCCTCAAAACTAACATAGAGCAACTCTGAAGCACATAACAATGCCCTCAGCCCATACGGCTTAGGGCACAGCCATACAAACAGTGTGTCCCCACACAGTACTGTTTTGCCTGCTAATGGTGGCCGCGTTGCAGGACGACATGGGTATGAAGGCACAATTTGCACATAACAGCAGCCAATGAAGACGCAGCACACTGAAAGAGTGTCAGCACTCACCGCCACAGCAGCAGCGCAGACTCACACACTCCGCCCAATGAGTGCCCGCAGAGAAGAAACAAACCCACATGAACAAGCCAATGGCCTTTGCAAGACCTGCAAACTGTGTGTGCCCAGGAAGCTGGGCTGAGGTGACAGAGGGTGACACACAGAGGGAGGGAGAGGGGCAGAGAGAGGGACAGAGACAGAGGTGGACACAGGGAGACAGACAGAGGGAGGGAGGGAGGAAGCTGACGGAGGGAGAAAGGGAGACAGAGGGAGATGGACAGTGGGAGGAGGCTGACAGAGGGAGGGAGAAAGGGAGACAGAAGGAGACCAAATCACCCTTGGGTGGTGTGGCCATGTCCGCTCGTCAGCAGGTGGACTGTGTGTATGTAGACAAGTTTTGGCAGTGCGTGAACCCCCCCTTCAACCTTTGATAAACACTGGGCCATGTGTCATTCTGTGCACGAGTACATCCGTGCTGCAGGCACAAACAGAACCTTACACCCAGTATACCCACCCACTGTGTTTGTCAGAACCCTGTCACAAATTGCTAATTTACCTACCTGCATTCTCAAATAGCATGGAAAAAACACCATTTGGCCACGTACAGTGCAACACGTAAGGCGGCTCTGCATGGCTTGCTACGCCCACTCACTACACTGCTGACTGCGTTCCCAAAAGATGCATCAACTAAGATTGTGTCACACATAGGTAAAGTGTTGAAAGCCGTGGCCAAGGGACATACCCATGCACAAGTGCACTGTGAGAGGAATGCTAGCCAAATCCAACCACCCAGAGGAACTGTGCCTAATCAAAAATGAATGAAACATGGATGTTGCATGTAACACAATTATCACTGTCTCTCTCACACACAGGTCAACGTCGTCGATCTCCCCCCAATACTGGGGGGGAAGACTCACAGCACCAGGCTCTGCGTGAAGAGGACCCCACCGGCAGCGACGACTCTCACCACTCCGTGGATGATCCAGCCCAACCTGGCCCCTCTGGTGTCCAACCACCCGCAGCACCTGCGTCAGGTACAACTGTGCCAACCACCTCCCCCCCATTCCTGCCACATCCCAGGAGACACCCAGGAGCCCTGCCCGCAAGCAACAACACAGCCAGTCTGTCCACGAGGGACAAGGTGCTCCGGGCACCCAGGAGTAGGCAGGCGACACCGCAAATGCCATCCCTCAGGGGTCCCGGAGACCCGATGTGCCCACAACGGCAGGCCAGGCGCAAGTGGGCAGGGGTGGTGGGAGTGGAGGACGGCGGAGGCGCGAACCTGACCAGTTGGCTCAGGAACCGGTAATGTCACACGTCAGCACCATCCTCGACTCATACCGGCATGACACCAGGGGCGTCAGCCACGTTGTGTCCACCCTCGAGGAGATGAAGACCCTGCAGGCCGAGCAACATGCCAGTCAACAGCTACACCAAGGACGGATGGAGGCAAGACTGGCTGAGCTCGTGGCGGTGCAAACGGACATGACCCGTGTACTCCGTCGGATTGCCGAAAACATGGGCAACCCTCCCTGTGCCACCAGGCGTAGAACATCACCACCCACAGGGAGGGATCAGGAGGAGGAGGATTCATCCGACGGAGCATCCCACGCATCGTCACGGCCTGCTTCTGAGGGTCCCCGCAGGAGGGTGGGTCGTCCACGCAAAAGACCGTGAGAGTCAGCGGAACATCACCATCTCCCAGGTCACCTGGCCTGGCACCTGGCCCTCTGGCCCAACAGCAGCACATCAGCAAATGACATTCTCTTCCACATGGCCTTGCTGGTCACTGTCTGACCAATGTAGTCAAAGACTGTGGCATAGACTCTGATGACTGTCAATGGCAAGGATACCAACTCCCCCTGTGAACTTTGGATTCTACACTCCCGCCAAGCACCTCTTGTCATCCCCCCAAACACGTGCCCCAACACAAATAAAAATCATCACAATCACCAGACGATGCCGTCATTTTGCATTATTCCACTACATGTGTGTGTTGTAAAGTCAAACCATGCCTGATTTCAGTTGTAACTCCAACCATCCATACCCTGGGGCCTGAGTCTGGCACAGGACACACATGGGTCACAATGTATCATCCAAGACAGACATGGAGCACCATACTCACCCGTGATGGGCCCAACCAGCTGAGGGGATGGCCGCACAACTGTGCCTACAGACCTATTTAGAAGAGCTACAGTCATGCGCAGAGGTCAGGGATCATGTGGAGTGTCCTGGGGTGGGAGTCCCAGGTATGTGTAGACACGTGGCAGAACCATGTCCTGCATGCTTGAGTCAGGTGGATGTGGAGAATGGTGGGCCGGGCAAGGTTGGATGCATGGAGATGGCACAATGGGGTGTTGGATCACAGTGCCACAAGGTTGTGTTGTGGTTGTGGGCTGCATCCTGAGTGTGTGCGGGAATTGAGAAGGTCATCCTGCAGCTGGCAGTGATCCACTCCCCCATCTCTGTTGGACGTTGATGTGGCCTGGTCGCCGGATGTAGAAGCAGAGCTGTGCAGATGCACCCTGGATGTGGACAAGTATCATGGGATTTGTAACGCACATGTCCGTAGAGTGCAGGGTAGGATTAGACACGGATGTCGTAGTTGACCTGGGGGATGGTCTCCCTCTTGCCTTGAGGTTGATGGAACTGGGGATCTTGTGCATAATGCAGAGTGTGCTGCCGCATGAGGCACAGATGCTGCTGATCAGCATAGCACATGTCAGCAAGCAATCCATGAAGAACACCAGCTCGTTTGCGTAGACACTGGGTGCCCTTGCTGCAGGGCCTGCAGCAGCATGCGCCATGTCAAGAAAACAATGCCACAAGTAGCACACAAAGACAAGGATCTCAGGAAGGAACTATGCAAAAGGTGTATGTCAAGGAAGGAATGTCTGGTTCAACATGGCACACAAACACACAATGGATTCACATGCAGCACAGTGGCCGTCGTGGAGACTGACATGCCACAATACCTACACAGCCATGGACATCATGCACAATACAGAATCTAATCCCTGACAAACAGCTTGCATTTTGCTACTATACACATAGACTCATATGCACCATCTCTGAGAACAATGCCAGACATGCCGCATGCACAGTGGCAACAGACCACCATTGACAGAGATGAGGCACCTTGGAGGCAGAGGGACACCTTTATTACTCATGTGTGTCGGAATGCTAATGCAACTCTGTCAACACATACACAGGTCATGTGGATGAACATGTGGGACCAACACTGGCACCCCCCTTTGCACCACAGATGCTGGAAATCCATGGCACTGGCACACAAGTGACGGGTTACGGCTAAACACCCCCTGCTGCTCACGGAGAGGCTGCTATACACCATTGAGCCCCTAATGGGGAATTCACACACCATGTCAACACGGTGCAACCCGTATGTTTCCGAGGGCAGTGTTACACACATTGATGGCTCCATCACAATCCACAATCCCATTACAGAGGACTGTCACCAAGTCTGACCATCAATTCAGGTGAATTCAGCTCCATGTCATGTGCCCCATGGTGATTCTACATGTATGTAAAGTATCCAAACATGAACAGGAGAAGTGCATACACATTCAAAACAAATACCACTCCCAAAAAGCCGTGCTGCATCCCTTACCCTAAGGAGATTTTCAAACGTGTCCGTGCATGTAACGCTGATTCAGCACATGTTGCTGTGTTCATGAGGAATAGCAGGAGCACAACAATGCAACCAGCAGACAGCATGCGCAAGTACCTGTGGATGAGAGACACACCAGAAGTCAGCCAAAAGAAGCACATCCGCATGCATGTGCATGTACTCGACACGTATAAGGTTGTCAACATGCTAGGTGACAATGTTGACTCTGGAAAAACATTCTTCCATTGCACCATCACTCGAGTGACACATCCAAACACACCTCTGACTCACTTGGCAGACATGCAGATGGACACACACATTGCAACACATGCCACACACAGCTCAATGCGTGCACACTCAGACACTGGATCTCACCACTAAGCAAAGAAGTTGCGTATGAGCCGACTCCGGATGTCCTCTACCGCCTCCTCCTCCTCCACATCACTTGCCTCGTGACCAAGCCCTTCATCCTCCACGGGTGGATGGTCCTGCTCATCTGGATCCAGGATGAGTGGCACAGCTTTCTCCACTGCCATGTTGTGCAACATGCAGCACACGAGGAAGATCTTGCAGACCTTCACCGGTGCATATGGGAGTGCGCCACCAGTCTTGTGGAGGCAACGGAATCGGCTCTTCAGGAGGCCAAACGTCCTCTCTATCACCCGCCTGGTCTGCCCATGGGCGTTGTTATAGCGGTGATCGGCAGCCGTGCTGGGGTTGCGGAGAGGCGTGATCAGCCATGGCATGTTGGGATAGCCAGCGTCCCCTACATGGAAACATCATGGACAACAGTGGGTCAGGAGAAGCAGTAAGACAGGAAGATGACGTTAAATAAAGGACTGCCAGAGTATACCCACCAACAATACATGCTCGTTCGTTGCGCAGCTGCAGCATCATTTCAGGCACCCTGCTACGCCTCATGATGTAGGCATCGTGTGCTGATCCTGGAAAACGAGCACAGACATGTGAAATCACCATGTTGGCAAGACACACCACAAGGGCATTAATGGAGTGGTAATGCTTGTGGTTCCTATACGCTACCTCCTGTGCCTGTGGTGGTACCAAAGCCACATGTGTTCCATCTATGGACCCAATGACATGGGGCATCCCTCCCAGGGCATAGAACTCACGCTTGACACCTGTCAGCTGCTCAGGAGTTGGGAATTTTATGAACTCATCCAGGTGATCCAACATGGCCTCTAAAAAATCATGCAGAACACGGCTGAACATGGTTTGGGACATGCCACCGACATGGGCAATGGTATGTTGAAAGGTACCCGTGGCAAAGAAATGTAGGACTGCCATCACCTTCATTTTGGGTGTCAGTGCAGTAGGATACCTGTGTAGCGGTTGGAGGTGTGGTGCCAGCCGTGTCGTCAAGTCCTCAATCAAACGTTGGGGGATAGCGGTAGTGGCGTATACAGTCATGTTTCCTCAGGTCAGCCAAGTACGGAATTGGTCGAGGGAGAGACGGAGCCCTGCAGTGAATTAGAAGGGACAACGAAGAGTGAGTACAGTACACCACCAATGTCAATGTACGGAGCACATGCTCAACAGGCAATACACATATGCTACATACAGAGTCAGGTCTGTGCAATATGCCCTGGACACGTATGCCAGGCAGGTGACACTCCTACCAAGAGCCAGCTCCAAACGTTGATTCTCAACCTCAATATGCCATGCCATGAAACTAGCTGTGGGCCAGTGTAAGTGAGCAGGCAGACGCATTACAGGAGTTACAGACATCCAAATATGTGCAGAAGAAGGTTGTTTATTGTACAGACAGGTTGTGGAACACTAGAGGCACAGGTCATATGTCATAGAAAAAGGACAGACCACACACCTTGCCATGAAGGATTACATGTCAAGACTGATCACACATACATTGAGAGTATGCAGATATGTCCTTGTTTTGAAACTCCGTGTCGATGCATACATACACCCCTTACGTTGGATTACACATGTGTGCTGGTGTGCGTAACAGTGTGCCATGCCCATCTACACACAGACACATGTTGGTTGCAGCAACTGCAGATGCATTTGACCAAACACCTACAGCAAACCTATGGGAACACATGACACACACATGACATAGTTACAGCGTGCAACGCGGGCATTCACTTGTCAGGGGTAATATTCCGTGTACCTGGCATCAGGGGACATTTGCGGGTGTCGGTGACTGTGCCATGCCAGTGACGCATGTCTGTACTACATGCACACATGTCAAAGGAGTGAAGGTGATGTGTGGCACATAGGGCACCATCACACATGACATGTGTACACAGCTCATCATACTTTAATTAGCTTCACACCTCAGGAGTATAGTGCCACATCACAGCCTGACCCACCTGTGCCCGACACATGTAGTACTGCACAGACAATGCCTTGATGTCCAGCCTTGGCCAAGTATGACAGCTCAATTCCTTTCTGTGTGCCGCCTGTCACCACTGTCAGGTGTGAAACGCACCGTACATACGCTCTGAGGGCGTGTGTAGGGTCCCTATCACTATGGGAGTGCTGGCGTATGCGTACGCCATAGTGATACGGACCGTACACGCGTGTGTAGGGTCCATATCAGTATGGGAGTGCTGGGGTATGCGTACGCCATAGTGATACGGACCGTACACGCGTGTGTAAGGTCCCTATCACTATGGGAGTGCTGGCGAATGCGTACGCCATAGTGATACAGACCGTACACGCGTGTGTAGGGTCTCTATCGCTATGGGAGTGCTGGCGGACCGTACACGCGTGTGTAGGGTCCCTATCACTATGGGAGTGCTGGTGAATGTGTACGCCACAGTGATACGGACCTTACACGCGTGTGTAGGGTCGGTCCGTATCACTATGGCGTACGCATACGCCAGCACTCCCATACTGATACGGACCCTACACACGCGTGTACGGTCCGTATCACTGTGGCGTACGCATTCGCCAGCACTCCCATAGTGATAGGGACCCTACACACGCTTGTACGGTCCGTAACACTGCATTTGGGGTGCCCTAGGGCCATGGAACGGACCGTACCTGTGTGTAAATCTTGAAATAACATAGGGGACACATGAGGGACAAGTATAAGGGCCTAAATGCATGCTGGTTGTCATGGAGACCAAGTTTAAAGTTTGAATTATTGCATCAGGTGGCCAGCAGAAGTCAGTTGGAAACAATATACTTTGTTGCAAAGTGGTTGTTGACTTGACATCATGCTCAATTTTTAAACCATGCAAAGCCACTCACTGGGGTAGGTTTACAGGGATTGGAGGAAACGTAGGATGCTAATGTGACTGACCAATCACTCTGTACTCCTGTGAATGAACCAGGCCAGCAAGGCAGATATAAGGCAGCCAGGTCCCATGAGAGAGCACTTGCCTGCACATCCTTTCATTCCACAACACTGCTGCTGCTCGTGATTCCTCTGGCACCATGTCCAGGTCTGTGGAGAGGGCCCAGCCATTCACCATGGAGGAGAATATGGCGTTGGTGGATGTGATCCTCCCACAGTACACCATGCTGTATGGTCGACCAGGGGAGCAGGTGAGTGCAGACTCCACTAGCTTAGACTGTGCCCCTTTTTTGTGACTATGACTTCTGGCATTGTGTCCCTGTGTGACAGACATGCAATGTTGTTTCGAGTGGGTCACAGGGTGGGGAAGGCCTCATGTCTCCCATGCAGAGCATACTGTGGTTCCTGTGTGCACTCCTCACTTGCATTGTGCTTACTGTGACAATCAATGCATGGTACATGCCACATTCTGCCTGGCTACTCCTGCTGGGAATGTTGTTGCTACAGTCCTGATGTGATTCTGTGGTCCCCCCAGTGTGACAGTTGACAGTACCCATAGATGTGTATTTGTTTAGTGTACCTGTGCTGTGAGTGTCCAAATGATGTGTTCGTCCCCTGGACATTGGTGTGTGTGTAAGTCCCCTGTCATGTGGGTGAGTACATATGGGGAGTGTTGCACACCAGCTGCATGAGGGATGGATATACCCTGCCCATGTGATGTGAGCAGGGAGCAGTGCTGTGTGACTGCTGTGCTGAGCCAGCCCCACACCTGTGACACCCCCCAGTCTAGTGGCATATGGGTAGAGTGAGGTTTGTACCCGCAGTTGGCAATGGCAGGTGATTGTCCTGTGCCTGTGTGTGTCTGTGTACTCTGCTGAGGTAGTCTCAGTGGGCTGGTACATGTGACTGCTTTGAGGTGTTGTACATAATCCATGTGTAGCTTGTGATGCACAGTGTGATCCAGGATCATTGATTGTGTGGCACCCCTCATGCCACCTGTGTACCTTCAATGCCACGTAGTGCATTTTGCCTTCCACAGTGGATTATGTCCCTATGACAAATGTGCGCAATGAGTTGCCTGCATACCATGGCCTGTTCAAAGAAGACAATTTGTTAATATGTGTGTCTCTGTGTCATTGCTCAGGTGAATTAAAGTATTCTCACTTTTGCATCCTCACAGGTAGGCGTCCATGCCCAGGGGGAGATATGGAAGCAAGCCGTCAGTGCCGTGAGGAATACGGAGGGTCGGAAGCGGCGCCTAGCCCAGGTGAGGAAACGCTGGCAGGATATCCGGTGCTGGACGAGGAGGATTGCACGGGTCCTGCTAGGGGACTCACCTGAGAGCCGGAAGAACCGTGGGCGCCGGTGTCTGACCCACATCCAGAAGCGTGTGCTGGCGGTGGTCTTCCCCGACTTGGATAGGCGCTTACTGGAGAAGCAGCAGCAGGAAGGGGGTAGGTACATGTGTGTTTGTTGTGTGTCACCAGCTTTTGGAAGTGCGCAGTTGCATGGATACACTGCCAGGGTTTACATGTGCAGTGCATAACCAGTTCCCCAAAGTAAACCGGTGCTGTTCTTCCTCCCTTCCCCTCCTTGCCATGTGTTCCCTGGTCTGTGTGTAGTCACTCTTACACAAGGTAATCTAGGCTGGAAGTCAATCCAAGTGCCCAATGCTTGCAGCATCATGTGTGGGGGTGGAGTGTAACAGGTTTTGGGACCTTGGCTGTGCCCTGGCCAGTTCAGTCATTGTGGGGTCCATGTCAGTTGGCACTGATGCTGAGTCCCAACATAGGAGTGTGTCTTTAAAGTGTACTGCCTTCCAGCATGCATGTCCAATGTTGTGCCCTCTGACATGATGTCCATGAGTGGGATTAATGCATAGTGCAGGGACGGTTGCTTCAGTTGCAGTCATATCCATCCAGGACCATGGAGGTGTGTGGCCACTACCGTGCTCTGGGGCACCTTTTCCTAGGTATCATGTGTGTCATCCAACTATGTGGACATTTTCTGTGTCTTCGGCATAGGTTGGGCTCTGTGGCATTGTACCCTGGTCTCATCTGTATTGACGTAAACTGTGCTACATGTGTCCACTGTACAGTGTGACCCAATTTTGCTTGTGCAAACTCACAGTGGGCAGTGCCTGTGTGTCTTGGAACGACAATCTGATGATGGTTGATTGTCAATGATATATGTGGACAGGCGCACCAGGGGTAGTTTGTGTACAATCAGGATTTAGTGCAGGCCATGTGTTTTTATCCCAGAGTAAGAGGTGTAAGTACTTCCTCTGTCACAATCATATTGTCTCAGGTAGGGGGTGCTTTGTGCGGGCAAGGCCAACATGTCCAAATCTGAAGTCTCCCTGCTAGGTCTAGCCTGTGTGTGATGTTTGTCTGGACATACACTCAAGGTGCAGTGACCCAGTCATGTTGTGCATGTTTTAATGTATTGGCTTTGCAGCATGTGCAAAAAGTTAATAGACATGGTTCCTGCTCATCCCTTTTTTGTCAACGCTTTGTGGTACAGATGCTGTGCACGATTGTCCCCAGAGCCTGGCTCCTCTGTCCTATTTGATAACAAGTAATTTGCTGTTGGGTCATGCTCTCCATTGTTTCTCAGTGGCATGGTGGGTCAACCAGCTGGGTGTTGCAGGACCTACATATGTACCTTGTGTTGTAGATGTTACTCATGTTGCTTTTCAGGCTATGCACTGCGACCTATGTCGATTTGACTCATGTGACATATGTATACAGGTGTCTGATCATTTCCTGTCTCTTCACCTTGCCCACAGCATCGTCGGGGGACTCCGAGGGAGACACTGGCACGGACCGTGAGGAGGGAGCAGGCACCAGTGGCAGCAGTGCTGTCTTGTCTGGCGCATCGAGTGGCACGGAGGCCGAGGGGAGTGAGGCGGAGGACCTGTCCAGTAACACCACCAACTATGACGCTGACGGGTCAGAGGCTGATCTCCTATAGGGGGCGGAGGCTGCTCCCACAGCTGACAGCAGCACTCGATCTCTACCCGCCCCCTCGATTCCCTTCACCTGCCTCCCACTTGCTCTGGTCCCTTCCCGCCGTGCTAGGTCACCACGTGTCTCCTTCTTGCCAGGCACCGCACCCCCTGCCCCTGTCTCCACTGCTGCAGCCAATGCCGAGTCTGTGGACATCCTGCGCCAGTTGCAGGTTGGTCAGACTGCGATGCTTAATGTCCTCCATGGCCACACACGAGTGCTCACCCAGATGGAGGTATACATGGAGGGCATCTCAGCTGCGCAGCCTGACCAACGCCAGTTGCTGAGGTCCATTGACTCGACACTGACTGCAGCAGTGGGTCTCCTGCAGCGCTACGTCCCCCCCTACCCCTGCACCATCCACACGTCCCACTCCCATGCCTGTCCAAAGCACACCCAGACATAGCCATGCATGCACCCCACCAGACACAGGCACCACACCTCCAGGGAAGGCCAAGCGCACACCTCCTGTCACTCACACACAGGGTGAAGTAGGCACACCCACTGGGTCGGGGGGCAAACGGAAGACACGCAGCCACAGTGGGAGTCCACATTCATCACAACCCAATACCTCCAAATCCACTCCCCTCAGCTCTCCTGGCCAGGATTCCACCAAAGACTCCTTCATGGCCGCTCTGTCCCTGAGCCCCAAAGTGACACCACCCCGCAAGCGGTTAAAGGAGTCCCCGGTCAGGGTGGTTGAGTCCCCCCCTGTCCACACCCTCCCCCAGTAGTGCTGCGACCCATCCCTCCGACCCCCCCCTCCTTGGGGCCTGTGGTTCCTTTGGGTGCAGGGGAGACGCTGGGGGACCTTGCAACCGTGTGCAGCGCCATTCTGACCTCCACCTTTGGCGCTGCCCCACCCCCTGTGGTGGAGTCCTCCGTCCCTGCACCCACAACACCTACCCTTGCCCCTCCAGTCCCTGCGGTGCCTGGTCCTCCCCCCCCCACACGATGCCCCCCCCCCTGTGAAAGCAAAGGAGGTATGAACTGTGCAGGCAAGCTAAGGGACACGCGTCCCTATGTGTCCCCCACCAGGAATTGGACTATGGATTGCCCTATGGGCCTTGTACATATTCAACTTTTAATTACAAATCGTTTTTTTATGCTGAATAAAGCTATGGTTTTTTTCCCTTTGCACACTACTGCTTTTCTGGTATTGCTGTTGGTCGTGCTGCTCCATGTTTGGGGTGGGGATAATGTGTTAGGTGTCTGGCAAATGTAGTGGTGTGCTGCTCATGGGATGGACCCTGGTAACTGTGTGCCATCACAAGGTATTTGCCAAATAACTTTGTTCATGTATGCTCTTACTGCATGGTGACATTGTCCCAAGGTGTGTCCCTTCCTCTGTGGACCCTGACATCTTCCCTGCAGGGTGTTTCCAAAATGTTGTGCTGAGCTGTGTCTACATATCCTTGGTGTATGACGGATCTGTTCTACTTTGGCCATGCATGCTGGGCAATGTCTCCACCTGCATCATTTGTGGCATCCTTGGTGGTCACTGTACTTGTGTGTGGAGTATATTGTAGTTATTTCATGTGGACATGTTCCCTTTTACACACTATGCATGTGTGTACTCCCAGCCTCGCACACATGTTACGTGTTCTGCAGGGTCTTTGAGCACCTGACTGACTATTGTGGGCATTGTATCTGTGGGTACTGCACCCTTTTTTTTCAATGGGCACTGCTGGGAGGACTCTGTACACACCCCTACTGTGTCTGAGCACTGCTGGGAGTGATAGGCACACACCCCTCCTGTGTCTGGGCACTGCTGGGAGTGATAGGCACACACCCCTCCTGTGTCTGGGCACTGCTGGGAGTGATAGGCACCCACCCCTCCTATGTCCGGGCACTGCTGGGAGGACTCTGCACCCACCCCTCCTGTGTCTGGGCACTGCTGGGAGTGATAGGCACCCACCCCTCCTATGTCTGGGCACTGCTGGGAGGACTCTGCACCCACCCCTCCTGTGTCTGGGCACTGCTGGGGGGACTCTGCACACACCCCTCCTATGTCTGGGCACTGCTGGGAGGACTCTGCACCCACCCCTCCTATGTCTGGGCATGTACGGTCGGGACATACACGGGTGTGGGTACGCTCCATTCATACACGGGTGGGGGTACGCTCTGTACATACACTGGTGGGGTGTGGGTATGCTCCATTCATACACGGGTGTGGGTGCGCTCCATTCATACCCGGGTGTGGGTACGCTCCGTACATACACTGGTGGGGTGTGGGTACGCTCCATTCATACACAGGTGTGGGTGCGCTCCATTCATACACGGGTGTGGGTACGCTCTGTACATACACTGGTGGGGTGTGGGTGCGCTCCATTCATACACGGGTGTGGGTGTGCTCCATTCATACACGGGTGTGGGTATGCTCCGTACATACACTGGTGGGGTGTGGGTACGCTACATTCATACACGGGTGGGGGTACGCTCCGTACATTCCCGTACCCATGATTTGCAGGCCTGGGTACGTACCGTACCCAGGCCTTAAGAGCGTGGGTACAGGTCGTACCACGCCCACCACTACGTCACCCCTACAATGGCAGTACGGCCCGTACCCACGTTCTTAAGGCCTGGGTACGGGCCGTACCAGCATTGTTGGGGTGATGTAGGGGTACGCGTGGTACGACCCGTACCAACGCTCTGAAGGCCTGGGTACGGTGCAGACCCCCAATGGGGTGCCGTAGGGGTACGCACCGTACCCAGCCCTTCAGAGCGTGGGTACAGGTCGTACCACGCGTACTCCTACATCACCCCAACAATGCTGGTACGGCCCGTACCCAGGCCTTTAGAACGTGGGTACGGGCCGTACCGCCATTGTTGGGGTGACGTAGTGGTGGGCGTGGTACGACCCGTACCCAAGCCCTTAAGGCCTGGGTACGGTACGTAGCAGTATTGTTGTATTGCCGGTTCGCATCAATATCCACTTCCGTTGTGGCGGACGCTTGCTTGCTGGACACGCCCCCACCCCCTCGAGGTGACCAGGTCCTGCAGGTCAGGTATGTCCAGGGCATGTGTAATTTGTGACTTGGGTGGGGGTTATGTGTCCTGCCCCTGCCCTCCCCCCTTTGCCCCTGGGTGTTATTCTGACCTTCTGCGGTGTCTGTAGAGCAGGTGGACTGCTATGAGGGCTGGGATGACACGTAGGTTCGGGTCCATGGCTGTCCGTTGCGTACAGGTGCTCCTTGTGCGCGTCGTCCTGATTTCCCGGCAGTTTTTGGCAGGTGGAGAATTTTATCTGTGCGGGGTGACGTCGGTGCGGATCGTACTTCCTGGTTCATGAACCGCAGCCTGAATGCGTCCCGACGTCACGTCGGCGCTGTCTCAGATCACATTGGTATGTATTTTCTCATCGGTCGGTGTTTTTTACGATTCGTACGGAAGTGGTGTTTCCGTGGGAATCGTACTTGCATGTTTGTAATGTTTATTTCCCGGGTACGAGTCGGACGGAGAAAACGCTCCGACCGACGGTTCGTACCCGGTTTCTCCAGGATCCGAATCAGCACCCCAGTGTCTATTAATGGGATATGAGACACTCCACGCCGCTGTGTTCCCTCTAAACCCCGCTTTATCCAAGTTTGGAGGTTTTTCATTGGGCTTCCGTACAGCACTAGTGTGATTTCCAGCTGGATTTCACACACAAGATTAAGAATCTTTCTGGGAAGGAAATAACCAAGTACTTAATATAAGCTAAGTATCCAAGTATGGAACAGGATACAGAGGCACGAAGAAGGCTGAGAGCCAAGACAATGTTTATTGAAACAGCTAATCAACTGCAGGCTCGTGAGAAGGTAGCATTGCCCACATCTTTACATCAAAAGTATCGGAAATTGGAAAAGCTGATGAGGAAAGAAATTTCCAAATGGTGGGAAGCTACAACATTAGAAAAGTATCAAGAAGACAGAAGAGTCCTGGAGGGTTTAGGATCCTCATTGCTCATCTTATGAGGATCTAGCAGATGAATGGGCGAGTAATTTGATGGATTGCTCTAATCGTATGCTCACAATACTGATAAAGTTTGCTTGGAAAGAACGTGCAGCTTTGCTCAAATCAATTGCAGAGCTCAAGGAAGAAATTCAAAAAGAAGAAAATCTGGAGATATTTACAACAAGGATTGAGGATATTTTGAAAAAGATTGAAAAACATGTGGAAGAAATTAGAGCCAAAAAGGAAAGAAAATTCTCGAGAGATGAGATTGACTAGCAATCCGCAGAGTGTTTACTTTTAGCCGCAGATTTGATAATATGAGCTGTAAAGAAGTTCGAGAGAGTACAGATGAAACAAGGGCAATTGGTGGAGCAGAAAGTGATGCCAGTGAGAGTGATATCTCAGAGGATGGGACACTTTTAACTGAGAAAGTCTTACCCGTGCCGAAAATTTTTGGGGAGGAATTTAGATTGCTGAATCAAACGAAAAATCAACAGAACTGGCAGATAGACAGAGGCCGGGGAAGAGGAAGGGCCTACAACGGCCGAGTAAAAGGATGAGGAAAAACCATTGGAGAACAAATACCATCTGCAAACAAATCAGGTGGGGCGGATGGAGGAAGAACAACAACTACCCCAGTGGGAATGTAAACAAGGGGTCAGAAGAGACGAGGAAAGTGAAGGACTACAGGAATGTGGTAAATCTTTTGACCCGTCCTCTGAGTACTATTGAACACGATGTGTTACACTATGGTTTATCCTTTTGTCCTACAACCTCATTTTCTTATCCACAAGAAAGGGTTGATTTGTATCATTTTGTAAGAAAATTGAGACTGCGGAAATGGCACAAACTGAAAGTTAAGAACGTCTCCCCTTATAATGTCTCAACTGTAGTCATTCCTGCCGAAGAATCCATCAATGAGGTGGATACTCTGATTGCTTTAAAGGAATTGGAGTTTGACAATTCGGAATTAACACCTATTAATTCTCAGTCATTAGGTTATAAAGTGAATTTAAGTTGTCCCAATGAATTTAGACCTAAATCTAACTTCAACCTGCACTTCCTCCATGTGGTATTGATATCTTTAAAACTTTGGTGATCAATGATCTTAAAACATTGGCTAAGAAAAGAAAATGGCATCATGACAATCTAAATAAAAAGCAAAAAATGGCTATAAAATCTCTGTTGTCGTGTTAAATGTGGGAGTTTACTTACAGGAAGGCACACACCAGTTAGAGAATCAGGATTGTTATGAGAAAGCATCTAAAGCCATGATTGAGGATTCCAATACCACATATCATCACATGCTTAAATTATGGCACACGCAGGGAATCTTAGAGTGGGATGAATACTCTTTTCTCTTAAATCGTACACCCAAAGTGGCTATTCTTTACCTATTGCTTAAGTTGCATAAGGACCCATTGAGACCTCCGGGGAGGCCTATTGTGTCCTCGATGGGTTCCTTATTGGAAAAAACCTCCAAGTATATTGATTATTTTTTGCAACCTTATGTAGAAAGCTTGTCTTCCTATTTAAAAGATAGAAAATGTTTTTTAAATAAAATCAAGGATGTGATTTGGCAAAAAGGTTATTTATTAATTACACTGGATGTATGCAGTCTGTACACTGCTATCAAACATGATGATGGTGTCCAGGCTTGCAAACATTTTCTAAAATCCCGGTCGATCTCTTTTCTACAACACAATGATATGATCTTGTTGATGATTACATTTTGTCTTCAGAACAATTTTTTCATCTTTAATGAGGTTTTTTTAGACAGAAACAGGGGAATTGCATGGGTACCTGCTTTGCGCCCAGTTATGCCAACCTCCTTATGGGGTGGTGGGAGCAGCAGGTGCCCAGGACATACACTCAATACCGCGACCGTATGAGAATCTGGTTGCGGTATATTGATGACCTTTTTAAAATCTGGGATGGCAGTCAGGAGCAAGCTAATGATTACTCTGAATAGGAATGAGGTTAATCTGAGATTTGAGAGCAATATAAGTGATTCCTGTATTGAATTTTTGGGTTTACAAGTGGAAGTAGTTAATGATCGATTAACATCTAGACTCTATTGTAAGAAGACTGCAGGGAATACTCTATTGCATGCAGAAAGTGGACACTCCAAAGTACTGATTCAGAGTATCCCGTATGCGGAATTCCTCCGGGCTTGGAGGAATTGCAGTTCAGACAATGACTTTGAGAAAGAATGTGATTGTATGACTGATAGATTCCTGGACAGGGGATATAATCTTAAATCCATTAAGGAAGCACGTATTAAAGCTGCCAATCTTAAACAGGTTGAGCTGCTAGCCCCTAAGGATAAGGAATAGCAAAGAAGATGACAACACTATTAGATACATAACAACTTACAACTCAAGCTCACAAGATTTGAGAAACTGTTTGAAAAAACACTGGAGAATCTTAAAAACAGAACCTACATTGGAAGGCGTTCTTAATGACTCTCCTAATATTACATTCAGAAAGGCTAATTCCTTAAAGGACAGATTATGTATGAATGAAGTCTCACTAACTAAATCCACTAACACAGCCATTCAAGGCTTCCACACTTGCATGTCTTGTAAAGCATGCAAGTTTAGTTCCATCATAAAAGATATTTACTATCCGGTGACAGACTCAGAGAGAACAATAGAAAAACATCTGACTTATCTCTCTGACTTTTGCGTATATGTTCTAGTCTGCCCATGTGCTAAGAAGTATGTTGGCAGTACTATGTTTGCTGCAAAAAAGTGTGTTTTGGAACATATGAGAGCAATACAAAATAAAGATAAGATGTCTCCAGTGGCGCGACATTTTGAGGAATTACATAAAAGCAACCACAACTTGTTGCAATTTTTTGTAATTGATCGGGTCCCTCGAACTATTACAGGCGGGGATAGGATTCGTAGACTGCACCAATTAGAGTCTAATTATATTTTGGAACTAGACACGGAAATTCCAGGTGGCCTTAATTCGGAAGAAGAATTGTGCTGGTTTTTGGGTGAATGAACTAGGTAGTGATTCTGAATATCATAGTAGTTTCATTTTAATTGTACTTATCCTTAGTGCTACTAGGCTCATTTCTAGTAGCTACAATAATCATTATGGCCCTTGTAAATATCTCTTCTGGATGACAGGCAAATGAAATAAGTATAAATGTGATTATGGTTCTCTATGCCTCTAGTAGTGTGCATCTGTATAATTTTAACAATGTTTTACTGAACTTTCACATTTAATTTTTTGCACTGATTATGTTGCTTTATGTAACATTGGAATTTTGTTTGTGCCATGATTTGTAAATTTGTTCCCCCTTTAGGTGGTGAGACAATATGGATGCAGGAATATTTTGAAGAACCTATTCATCTTTGCTGTTGTAACATTTAAGACAAGCAAGAATCAATGCCCACTTGGGCAAGTAGAAGGGAGCTCTATCATTGTAATTTTGCTTGTTATCCCACTTGGGATAATATTTATGTATTATGGAAAGTTAGATTTCAGGTTATCTGTGAGTGAAGTCTGGATAGATATCTCATCAATTTTGCTTGAAATGTTGAAACGTATAAGTGGTCTTATTTGTGATTAATATCTTCCTTTCCTCTAAGATGTTACTAGCGGTTGTTCATTTGCCTGCTAGATTATTTCTGTTATCTCACTGCTGCTAAAAGGCATTGTTATTTGAGTATGACATTGGGGGTTACAATTTTGTTTGGGAACATTACAAGCTAAATGCATTGTTTTCACTGAGGAGACTCGGGTAAATGTAGAAAAGATTACAAAAAAATGTCGGAACCAAGGTTATGGCAAGAGTGATTACAGAATTTTGTATAAATCACCCGAGTTGTTACAAACAGAATTGAATAATGGAGTTAGCATTTCCCATCTTGTAAACAATTGTATTTAAAATGAATACATAAAGTTGGTGATATGTGCTCGTAACCCCATTACAATATGGCCGACACTTTTAAACTAAGTTCTGACTACTCAGTCCACTTTCTATTTCACTCGTTTTGCACGATGTACGTAATGAGAATTGTGTGTATATATGTTTAAACAAAAATAGAAAGGATTTACCAGTGACCAAGGCGGTTTTGCTGAAACACGTTGGGTTTGTTCCGGCTTGGTGCTATGAAAATAAACTCTTCCCAAGCTCTTTGATTTGTGCAATTTTTACGGAAGGAGTGAATGTGTGCAATTTGTACGGTGAATGTTATATATTCACTGAAAAAACCATAGGTTTCAGGCACGTTATAGTTAGAAATTAGCATTTAAAAAACCATTGAAATTCACTGAAAAAAATAGGTTTCAGGCATGTTATAGTTAGAAATTAGCCATTAAAAAACCTTAGAAATTCACTGAGAACACCATAGGTTTCAGGCACGTTATACTTCGTTGGACATTTCACTCATACAAAACCAGAGAAATTCCGGTGTTATAGTTAGTTCAGCTAACTATAACTCAGGCTCTGGTTCCTTTTGAATGGGGGGTTTCAGGTTCCTTGAGGGTAGCTTTGAGTCCATCCATGCCTGTGGATTGTCTGCTCAGTAATGACCAGGACCACACCATCTTGAAAGAGGTGGAGCTTTAAGCCCACCTGGGGATGTAGGGTCTGCCTGAGTGGGTGTGCCTGACCAGACAGTCCATGGTCGCCCAAGATGGTAGTCAAGGGTATTATTTTCAGTGCTATGCTTTGTTTTTATTGTTGCTTTATTGCCATACACTGTGTGTACAGCTGTGTTTTTTTCCTATTTTGTTTCATGATGATGCACACTGTTATGCCTCCTAGTCATTTTCTACAAGAACCTGTCGAGCCACTGGTAAAATGGCATGGTAAAATGGCATTTCTGGTTTAAATCATTCAATGCATATTTGGGTACTATTGATGGGCTGAAATTCAAAGCAGGTAGAAAAATGAACTTACTATATAATTATTTGGGCATTAAGGGTCAGGATGTATTTGGCCACTTCACAGAATACACTGGTTTTGATAGTGAAGATATGGATTAGTTTCAAGTAGAGGTAAAACAACTTAGCACTTATTTTGAAGGGAATGTAAATCTGGTACGTAACAGACATACATTTTTTTACTCGGATTCAAGGTCCCGGTGAATCTATTGAGTAATATGTGACACTGCTAAAAATATTAGCAAGTTACTGTGAGTTTCAGGGGTTACTTTGCGATTGATTCAAGATCAGATTTTCTGCAGGTCTAATTCGGAAACAATACAACAGAGATTGTTATCATGCATTGGATGAGACAATTGATATAGCCAAAAGTATAGTCTTCACAGCAAGATGAAAAACAATTGGAATCTGAAAATCCGCACATTTATCTTGTGATGGTCAGTTTTCAGGATAAAGGGCAACATTTGGTTTTTAGTAATGAGAGTCATGGTAAAGGTAGTAAAAGTGGTATTGAGAGCCACAGTAGGTGTGGTACAGTTTCAACTGGTTGTCCTTCAAATCTATTCACAACTTGTAGAAAGCGCATGGCTACCTAAAAATCAGACTTCCCAGTGATAACAACAAAGCTAGAGTGAAAGCAGGAAAAATTAAAAATTAGCGAAAGAGATGCGCCTTGAGAATTTTCCTAAAATCATGAGATTGTCCTCCATTCTGAGTCTAATGAGCAGAGCGTTCCAAAGTGTGGGTGCAAGGTAGGTTAAAGACCAACCTCCACTTCGAGCTCTCTTGGTCTTTGGGACAAAGGGAAGCTCAAGTTTATTTTCCCTCAAGTCTCTTTGGCCTGATAAAAGGTGGCCAATTGCCGGAGGATAGGAGAACCTGTGGTATGCTTTGCCTGATCAATAATACACAATACCTTGAATTGCATTCTATGGCTTGTATGTAGGCAGTGAAGGATTCTGAGTACAGTGTCTGCTGAACATATTCTTGGGATAGTCAACAGTATCCAAGCAGCAGCATTTTGAATAGTATTACATTTTTTTTCGTTACTGATTTTTGACTACCTAAATAAAGCAAATTGCTGTAATCAAGATGTGACATTATCAGGCCTTGTATCACAGTTCTCCATGCCTCTACTGGAAACCATTTGAGCACCTTTCTCAGGACTTACAGATTCCAAAGTAGCTCCTAGCGATCTTTTATGCTTCGGAGGATATGGTTAGCTGATTGTCAAGAATCATTGCTAGACTTTTTACTTCAGACTTGGAGACTGAGCGTTCCGCCAGAGAAGATGGGCAGATCATTTGGTCTCAGAGAGTTGGTTTATTCTCTAGCACCAGGACCTCAGTTTTTTCAGCATTCATCTTTAAAAAACTGTCCGTCATCAATTTTGACACCTTTTCTAGACAACTATTAAACCTTACGGCAATGGTGTCCACATCTGGTTTCAGTGTAACAATCAGCTGGATGTCGTCTGGGTAGGATATCAGCTTTAAGCCAAAAAAAGAGATGATATGTGCCAATGGGTGGATATAAATGTTGAAAAGCGTAGGGCTCAAAGAGGAGCCCTGTGGAACTCCACAGAGCATCTGATAGCTGAATGACATGAATGGGTCTTCGCTTCCCTGAAAACTGCGTTTGTCCAAAAATGAGGCAAGCCATCTGTGGGCCTTTCCTGTGATGCCAACTTCTTCCAGTCCCTTAAGAAGGATGGGTTAGGAGACTGTATCCAAAGTTGCAGTCATGTCCATAAGGATCTAAGCAGCGGACCCACCATGATCCATGATCATTTTTAAATCTTCTGTGGCCCTCAGAAAAGCTGTTTCAGTGCTATATCCATCACGGAAGTCTGTCTGGGTACAATCAAGAATAATATTAACTTCCAGATAATCTTTAATATTTCCATTAATAATGTTTTCCAGAATTTTGCTGACCCCCAGGTAGTAAAGAGATGAGCCTATAATTGCTTCTTATCTCTGGATCTAAGTTCAGTTTCTTTAATAATGGGTAGAGAATAGCATGTTTCCATTCTTCTGGAACCTAACAGTTCTTCAAGGAGAGATTGTACAACTCGGTCAAGGCAGTAAGCATGGCATTTCCCCCTTTCAGCAGAATATTGATCATAGCTGTGTCGAGCGGTGAGCCTGATTTAATTAAGGTTGCTATAGTCCTAACCTCCTCTGTAGTCATTTGTGGAAAGGCAACAAATTCAGATTTGTTATTAAAAGCTTTTAAACAGTTGTCTGTGCTGTGCATATAATCTGGATATGGAAAGTGAAACATGATGATTTAATTGAACAGGTCTATAAAGTGGCTCTAAAAAAATATCATCAAGCTGGTGCATGGACAGAATATCAAGTTGTTAATATCGAAGTGCCAGAATATCGAGTTGTGAATATTGAAGTGCCAGAATATTGACTGCAAGAATATCGACTTAAAGGTAAGAAATATCGTTTTCTGTAATATCGAAGTCAGTAATATCGTTTGTTAAACATATTGTTGTTAATAATATCGATATTTATATTAGTGTTCTGTATTTTAGTATGTATGTTAAAAGTATGTGATCTATTTTTTTTGTATAAGTATAGCAGTTTTTTAAATTTATGTGTCAATTTTTTAGAAGTGATTTATTTTATGTCAATTAAATTTAGCGTATTTTAGTTCTGTACCCGGTTGTGGGTTGATAGGGGAATAGGGTGGGGAGTTATTTAATTATAATAAAGTAAGTAATAATTGTTATTTATTAGTATTTATATTTTTTTTATTAATTAATTTTTAATTGGTTATCAAATTGTATTAATTAATTGATAATTATGTAAATTGTGTTATTATTTTTAGGAGCAGGTTGTGGGTTTATGGGGAAATAGGGTGGGAAGTAATTTATTATAATAAAGTAATTAATAATTTTCATTTATTAGTATTTATAAATAATTTTTTATTAATTATTAATTTGGTATCAGATTTTAATAATTGATTAATTGATAATTATGTAAATTATGTTTTTCTTTTTAGGAGTTGGTTGTGGGTTTATTGGGGAATAGCGTGGGTAGTAATTTAATTTGAATAAAGTAATTAATCATTTTTATTTATTAGTATTTATTTTATATTTTGATTTTATAGTGTTTGTAGCAATTTATTTATTAATAACTAATTATTAATTGTTTGTTAATTATAATTAATGTATTGTTAAAAATGTTAATTGTGTCAATTATATAGGAGTTGTTTGTGCGTTTTATAGGGGAATATGGTATGAAGTAACTTATTTAAAAATCATTAATTAATTTTTGGATTGTAATTAATTTATATAAAATATAGTTATTTGTTTGTAAAATTATTTTTTAAATTTGTATACATTAATGTTTGTAGTTCATTTTTAGTTCTTTTTAACATTAAAATATGTTTCTATCTTTTGTAATTTATTATATTTTTGTATGTTTTTTATTTTTGTGTTAACAATTTTTGTATTGTAGTTGGTATTTTGTTTCTTTTTATTTATTTTTATTTTTTGAAAATATTAATTTTAACCCTCTGCTATCCAATACTTTCCCTACAGTTGGACTCTATGGAGTGGGAATAGTAATTTTTTCCCCTCCGCTATCCAACACTTACCCTATAGTTGCCGTCATTGGAGTGGGAATAGTCAATTTTACCCCTCCGCTAATCAATACTGTCCCTACTGTTGCACTCTCTGGAGTGGGTATAGTCATTTTTACCCCTCCACTATCCAATACTTCCCCTACTGTTGCACTCACTGGAGTGGGAATTGTAATTTTTACCCCTCCTCTATGCAACACTTTCCCTACTATTGCACTCACTGGAGTGGGAATAGTAATGTTTTCCCCTTCGCTATCCAACACTTTCCCTACTGTTGCACTCACTGGAGAGGGAATAGTACTTTTTATCCCTACGCTATCCAACACTTTCCCTATGTTGCAGTAATTGTAGTGGGAATAGTAAATTTTTACCCGTATGCTATTCAACAATTTTCCTACTGTTTCACTCAATGGAGTGCACAATGTATGTTTAAAAATTAATAAATATTTTAGTATTTTATTTTATAATATAATGTCTTTATTAATATATTTTAAGTTATATGTGTATGTATATTTCATAGTTAATTTTTATATATTTCTAATATTTTAAAATAAATTAAAGTTATTAGTTTATTTTTTTTAAAGTAAATATACATTTATATATTAAATTCTATATATTTATGTATAATTTTCTTGTTATTAAATGTGTTTATTATATATTTTTTATTGTATATTATATCTAAGTAATTGTTTTTAGTTAATTTGATAATCTACTTGTTTTAACATTATTTTTTATATATTAAAAAAACAATATTTTGGACATCAATATTTTTGTCATTTACATTTTAAAGATAGGACGTCGATATTTTGACTATCAATATTTTTACACCAATATTTTTGTCTTCTATATTTTTGTCTTCAATATTATGACAGTGATTCCATCAAGCTATTCTGAGAGCTCATGCGAACAGTCCTATAGAAAGGATCCCTCAATCAGCCAACTCCTCAAAAGAAATTTATAAAATAGTGAATTCCTTTCTAAAATATGATGTACCAGACACTGGGCCCACCGTATCATATCAAATCAACAAAGCACTGTAAATCCCTGGTGAATAGTTTCCTACAGAAAGTGAAGGACATTTATGATGCATTAACTGGTGCTCCAGATTATAGGCACAAAGCAAACACAAAGAGATGATGGACGGATTGCTGACATTTTTCAGACACTCACCCCCAGTCGCAGATCTGGGTTGAATCTATCATCGTTCTTTAGCTCACTTCGCCAACTCAGTTCAGACCCATCTAGATTCAAATCAGCCTTGACCCTGTGCCTCATGGAAACAGTCCAGCCTGAACTGCCAAACCAGGTCTTCCCTGAGCCAGAAACAAGCATCCTGGGACCGGTTTCGGGGTAACACCCCTCATCAGCCAGGCTAGCTTGAATCCTTTGGCAAAGTGAGCAAGGGACCCACGTCCGGGCATACCCTGCCAACTTACGGAAAACAAAGCAAACATAGAGATGCTGGACGGAGCGCTAAAACGTTTCAAACACTCACCGCCAGTCACAGATCTGGGTTGAATCCATCATCATTTTTTAGCTCACTTCACCACCCCAGTTCAGACCCAGCTATATGTAAAACAGTCTGGGGGTGAGTGTTTTTAATGTTTCAGCACTCTGTCCATCGTCTCCTTGTGTTTGCTTTGTTCGCCCTAAGTTGGCGGGGTATGCCCAGACGTGGATCCCTTGCTATCTTTGTGAGGCATACAATCAGGTAGTCTTAGACAAGCTTTCTCATCATTTACAAACATTTGTTAAACCTGATGGTGCATTTCGGTTTTGTCATATGTCATTTGGACTAGCCTCAGTAGCGTTGTTGTTTCAGAAAGTTATGACAAGGATGTTACAGCACATACCCACCCTTGGCCTGTGCAGGTAAGAGCAGTGGGACGGTGGGGCTGGGTGAGGGGTGATCGTGATGTTGACAATGATGACGAGGGAAAATTAATTATTTATTTAATTTCCCCTTGTTGTTGTCCGTTGAAATCCCCCCTCACTCGGCCTCACCACCCCATCGCTCTTTCCTGCACAGGCCGCTCCTGCTGCACAAACCCAGTGTGGGGAGTTTTCAAGACAATATTCTGGTGCCTACAGATGCTAAAGAATCCCACAGTAAGATAGTGGAGGAAGTATTGTTGACCTTAGAAAAGAATGGTGTGACCATCAGAGATCATAAGTATATAAGGTTGTATGACGTTACAAAGCATGCTATTACCCCATATGGAGTTACAATGTAAATCTTTACCCTGAATTGCTGTCGGGGGTGCGCTGGAAGTTGAATAGTATAATTTCCTTTTCCAACTCCAGTATGTGAAATAGTAGGGAAGGTGTTGAAGTTAAATCCAACACCTTCTACCACCTGCAACAAGCCATTCGCATTGTAACGACATGCAGGGTAATGGCATGCTTTGTAATGCATGCGTTGTAACAGATTTTTCCCGTATATAAGTATATTTTATGGGGAATAAAGTTGATTATCTGGGTCATGTTCAGTCAAAGGATGGGGGAAGCCAAAACCCAGCATTGTAGAAGGTATTGTTAATGCACCTCATTCCAATGGTAAAGACCAATGGTGCTCATTCATTGGACTGTGTGAGTTTGAAGCTAAATTCATCAAAAAGTTTGCTGGGCTTACAAAGTGTTTTAGAAATCTACTAAATAAAGGAGCTGATTTTCTTTGAACTGCAGTTTGTCAGGAGAATTTTCAGTTAATTAAACACAGTATAGTGGTAGCTCCAGCTCTCCAAGCTTATGTTGAGGGTTGTGAAACATATGTTACAGTTGATACTAGCTCTTATGGAATGGGGGCAGTACATTCACAATTGGGTGGTAACAAGGAAGTCACAAATGGATTTGCATCAAGGAGGATGAAGAAAGTGGAAATCAAGTATTTTGTGATGAAGAAGGAGAAGTTAGCTTGTGTGTGGGGTATAGAAAAATTCCAGCCTTATCTCCGGGGTAGAAAATGTTGGCTAAAAGGAGACCATAAACCATTGGTCGATATATTATCAGACATTAAGGTAAAGAGAATAGATTTATTTTCTTGATTACCTGTAGAAGATGGGGAGGGTGGACACAAATGTACAAGAGGAAATAGAAGAATGCATTTTAACCATTGTTGAGGACCAGATGATTTCTTCAGATATCAAAAAGTGCCACAGCACGCTAGAGGAGGATGATGTGTTGAAACTAATCATGACGTTTTTTTTTATCACAAGCTGGCCTAAAGAAAGGTCAGTTGTTGTGAGTCTATAACCATTCTTCAGAGTGGCAGACAAACTATCACTAGAAAACAAGTTTTTAGGGGTGACAAATTGGTGTCATGATTTTTGGTGACCTAGTGTGGATCGAGAGGTTGAGATGTTGGTGAGGGAATATGTGCAATGCTCGTATAGTGACAAACATTTGGTAACGTCAATTCCCCCTCCTAATCCTATTCCAGACTGAGTATGGCAGCGAGTTGCTGTAACATTTTAGGGCCCTTTCACATTTTACCCAATAGTGTGAAGTATTTCATTGTAATGATAGATCACTTATCCAGGTGGGTGGAAGTAACAGGTGTGTAGGAACACACTACAAAGTCAGTGATTTGTTATTTACAGGATGTCTTCAGCAAGGAAGGAGTTCCAGAGGAACTATAAAATGAAAATGGAGTACAATTTTCTTCCTCTGTTATGTTGAATTTTGTGAGCAAGGTGGGTGTGAAACATGTACACATGCCACTGTATCATCCCCAAGCAAATGGCAAAGTAGAAAAGTTCAGCAGATTGTTGGTGGAGAGCATTCAGTGTTCTATTACGGCTAAAGTTGATTGTGAGGTTGCTATCACAGATTTAGTTTGGGCCTACAGAACTACTCCACACTCTGTTAGAGGTACAGTACCACTTGAGTTGATGATAGGCAGGAAAGTTGTTTCTGCATTAAATCCATTTTGGAAAATCATAATGTTCTATGAAAAATGTGATGTGTTGAACAGAATACCTAAGGCTGTAAGTTCCAGTAATAAATTCAATTGTGAAAAGTGTGAGAAAATGAACAATATGAGAAAGTGGTGGAACGTCACCTTTAAGGTAGGGGGTTGTGTTTACATTATAGACCTGGTGTTGTTGCAAAAAGGGAAGTCAAAGTTCAGGGAACCTACCTGCATAGTTGGCATAAAGGGTCAGGCTGTAAAAACTGCCAAAGGGTAGCTGTGGCATATGTCACACCTTGCAAAACTTGACAAAATTGTACATGAAACAGATAAATAAATGAGAAGTAAAAATTAAGTTGTGTTACGGAAAAAAGTGAAAGAACCAGTAGAATGCCTAACAAGTTTTATGGTTAGATTCCTGTCATCATGTTATTACTTGTTTTGTACATATTGGATATAGTTTTGTATAGTTTATACTTGTTCATTGTGTAAGTGCTAGCCTAAACGTTTTGATGAAAATGTTTCTACGTTTCTAAGTGAATTTTCCAGTGCTTATTCAGGGTTGAGTCGAACAAGTTCATTTCCTATACCTTGTATATTTTATTTCTCTGGAACCCTCCAGTGGATCTTTTTCATTGTGGTGTCAGTCTATTTTTATAAATTAGTGTCAGACCACTTTGGTGTGTTGCTGATTTCTTCATTGATTATTTTGGTGCTGTTTAAATGCTTTACACGTGTTCCTTTGATTAAGACCTGCTGCTCAGAAGCACTGCTACCCAGGAATGAGCTCAAGTTTTGACAAATACCATCTAAAGGGTCGATGCTGATACCGGGTCGGACAGCTCTCCGAGAGCTGTCCGTAGCCTTACCGTGTGACCGACATGTACCCGTAGCCGGTCCGTCCTGTAGAGGAAGTACGATGCGCATAACTGCCAAAAACACGACCGAGACGTAGGCTGTGATTCAAGCTCCATTCTCCGTCCGAGCCGTAACTCCTAACGCCGAACCGAGTCGCCCAGAACCAGTATCCATAGCGGTTTCCGGCCTGACAAGTACGATGCGTACTTCCTACGCACCGGACGGGTCGCCACGTACGGCACGTCACAGCATCCGGAAAACAAGCATATCAGCTATGATTCGCGCCACAACTCAATCCACGGCTACGTGACGGACCAGCTTGCAGCGGGTACGAGACGGAGCAACAAGCAGCGTGTACGAGACGAACACATCATGGATCCCATCGCGCACGTCATACCAGTACTTTACATCTATGACTGGATCAGGAACCGACGCCGATGGCGCAGGCGGTAAGTCAGACACCTGCCACACAAACAAACGACACGTACCCGCAAAATGGCACACACACAGGGGATCCACATCCTGGCCACTAACAACAGTTCACTATAGGGGTTGTATAGCCAGCACCACTACCACCCCCACCCAAAGGGCTTATGTTCCCCAGCACCCCTGCCACCCCCAGCCATAGGGGACCTGTTGCCCATCACCCCTGCCACCCCCACCCATAGGGCTTATATTGCCCATCACCCCTGCCACCCCCAGCCATAGCGCATATGTTGCCCATCACCCCTGCCACCCTCAATCATAGGGCTTATAATGCCCATCACCCCTATCACCCCCAGCCATAGGGCATATGTTGCAAATCACTACTGCCACCCCCGCTCATAGGTGACCTGTTGCCCATCAACCCTACCACCCCCACTCATAGGGGACCTGGTGCCCATCACTACTGCCACCCCCACTTATAGGGGACCTGTTGCCCATAACTACTGCCACTCCCACTCATAGGGGACCTGGTGCCCATCACCCCTGCCACCCCCACTTATAGGGGACCTGGTGCCAATCACTACTGCCACCCCCACTCATAGGGCTTGTGTTGCCCAAAACCCCTGCCACCCCCAGCCATAGGGCATATGTTGCCCATCACCCCTGCCACCCCCACTCATAGGGCTTATGTTACCCATCACCCCTGCCACCCCCAGCCATAGGGCATATGTTGCCCATGACTACTGCCACCCCAACTCATAGGTGACCTGTTGCCCATCACCCCTGCCACCCCACTCCTTGGGGACATGGTGCCCATCACTACTGCCACCCCCAGCAAGAGGGGACCTGTTGCCCATCACCCCTGCCACCCCGCTCCTAGGGGACCTGGTACCCATCACTACTGCCACCCCCAGCCATAGGGGACCTGTTGCCCATCACCCCTGCCACCCCCAGCCATAGGGCATATGTTGCCCATCACTACTGCCACCCCCACTCATAGGTGACCTGTTGCCCATCACCCCTGCCACCCCCACTCATAGGGGACCTGGTGCCCATCACTACTGCCACCCCCACTGATAGGGGACCTGTTGCCCATAACTACTGCCACCCCCACTCATAGAGGACCTGGTGCCCATCACTCCTGCCACCCCCACTTATAGGGGACCTGGTGCCAATCACTACTGCCACCCCCACTCATAGGGCTTATGTTGCCCAAAACCCCTGCCACCCCAGCCATAGGGCATATGTTGCCCATCACCCCTGCCACCCCCACTCATAGGGCTTATGTTACCCATCACCCCTGCCACCCCCCAGCCATAGGGCATATGTTGCCCATCACTACTGCCACCCCAACTCATAGGTGACCTGTTGCCCATCACCCCTGCCACCCCACTCATTGGGGACATGGTGCCCATCACTACTGCCACCCCCAGCAAGAGGGGACCTGTTGCCCATCACCCATGCCCCCCTGCTCCTAGGGGACCTGGTACCCATCACTACTGCCACCCCCAGCCATAGGGGACCTGTTGCCCATCACCCCTGCCACCCCCAGCCATAGGGGACCTGTTGCCCATCACTACTGCCATCTCCACTCATAGGGCTTATGTTGCCCATCACCCCTGCCACCCCCAGCCACAGGGCATATGTTGCCCATCACTACTGCCACCCGCACTCATAGGTGACCTGTTGCCCATCACCCCTGCCACCCCCACTCATAAGGGACTTGGTGCCCATCACTACTGCCACCCCCAGCCATAGGGGACCTGTTGCCCATCACCCCTGCCACCCCAGCCATAGGGGACCTGTTGCCCATCACTACTGCCACCCCCAGCCATAGGGGACCTGTTGCCCATCACCCCTGCCACCCTCAGCCATAGAGGACCTGGTGCCCATCACTACTGCCACCACCAGCCATAGGGAACCTGTTGCCCATAACCCTTACCACCCCCAGCCATAGGGGAACTGTTGCCCATCACTACTGCCACCCCCAGCCATAGGAGGCCTGTTGCCCATCACCCCTGCCACCCCCAGCCATAGGGGACCTGTTGCCCATCACTACTCACACCCCCACTTATAGGGCTTATGTTGCCCATCACCCCTGCCACCCCCAGCCATAGGGCATATGTTGCCCATCACCCCTGTCACCCCCACTCATAGGGCTTATGTTGCCCATCACCCCTGCCACCCCCAGCCATAGGGCATATGTTGGCCATCACCCCTGCCACCCCCACTCATAGGGGACATGTTGCCCATCACTACTGCCACCCCTACTCATAGGATGGGTGATGTGCCACACATCCATCATACTTCAATATTAGGTATGTCAGCAAAATACACCCCCCTAACATTATGACAACAGTGTGTAGTCTGTGACAAATGCCCACAACAGTGATCATGACTTAGAAGATACAATGTAACTAACAGCACATGTGTGACCAACAAATGAGTGTGCCCTACACAAGGCAAGCATCACCATAGCACTGTGTCAATGTAAAAATAACACCCCCTCACAGTGTAGAACAAAAGTTAAGTGTGGGCTTCCAAACTGCAGCAGATGTTGAGCATTGTGGTGATGGGGTCTAACCCCCCCCCTCGTCACAGTGACCAAAAGGTAAGTGTCATCATGGTCAAAGCTGCAAACAACAAACAGCATGTATGATCCCTGCTCCCAAAACATCAAACACTTCTGGGGCGAAGTAGTGGTTGTGTCCCATTCCCACAGAGATGTAGTGAGGCTAACAGTGCTGTGAAAATATAACAGACTCTCGGCCATGTGCAGACAGGCACCACACATGGGGGCTAACAATGCATACAGTGTACAATGACACAAGAGCAGAAGTGACCATCACAAAGCATACACACATCTCGAAAATAGACACACTAATCAAAACATCCTGTGTAGACTGTAGGTGTCAGCTCACAAACTCCCATTCCATGCCAGCAATGGCACCTAACAACCAGGATGAATGTGCACAATGATGTGATATGACTCACAGGGACAGCAGGGAAAATCACAGAAACAGCATCCAGACAATGGCCCACGACAGCAATGCCAATGCACTGATGCAGATGCACTATCACAAACAGGCAACCTCACACGGCACATCTGATACAACATGTGTGTGTGTCTCAGTATCCCCAGGCAACTACACAACACATGAGGGGGGTTGTACAACAGTGACACATATGTGGAGACAGTGCCATACAAAAGTAAACCATCATTGGGACACCCTTAGTGGGCAATCAGGCATTGTGAGATGAGAGGGAGCACAACAGCCACATGTTACACAAGCTGGAATGAACACCAACTAACACAGCAAGAGACTGACATGCAACAGCATTACCCCCAGTGACCGGACATTGGGGGACACAAGCATGCATGACACCTCCACTGTGATGATAAAGGCAGATGTCGTACAAACTGGGAAACCCAGACATGTGTCCTGTTCCACAAACGTACATAACACATACACAAACACAAATCAATCAGCATGGCCCCTCATCCATGGACAACCGGAAGCTAGGGGCACATCCATGAAAACATTTACATCAGTCCACCCTCAACACCACACACCCTGAACTGCAACAATGTGCATCTGTGAAGCCCACATGGACACGTGACATTGCACATGCATCCATGACAAACACAGGAATGTTGGGAGGAACTAAGGTGCACAGACTCCTCACACAAGGATAGTTTACAACCCTGGGGAATAACAGACATACTGCACAGTATGCAGTACATGGCCATGACGTCAAAGCTCATGTAACCTTCAGAATACCTGCCACAGTCACAGGACAATGCAGAAGCCAAGGAGAACCACAAGGCACACATGCTGACACCTGCCAACATTGCAGCCCCAAACCCGACAAGTGGGAGCAGTCACACACAGTTACACATGTCTCAATCACTGAAAGGTACCACCTAGGGACAACTACATGACATTGCAAATAAACAAGTGCCTTGGGGAACCCTGACTGTGTCCCATCTGTGTCTGAAAACATTATCACCACTCAGAACTGACAAATCCCAATGATAATACACCAAATTAACAGTAGTGTGTCATGCACCCACCCATCTGGTAGCCCATGGCAAAGTAGTGGAATGAACACAGTACCACTCAGCAAGCATCAACAACAGGAACATATCAAGGGAACACTGCCTGTGTATGAAAGGGGATGTGGACATACACACATGCTCATACAACACACCTCATGGGCCCAGGCTATGTCATCGGACAACACACTTACTTGAGGGGACCCAACTCCTGTGGAAGCCCAGCTGTGCCAAACATATTCACAGCACGTCTCACTCATGTCAGCAGAACACTTGGTCAGTCAGCCATCAGTTACCACACAATGAAGGCTCTGGTCACAACAGCCTGGGTATGTGAGTCTCCCCTAAGTCATCTGCACATACTCAATACATATGTACAGAAAGTTGCACAGAGGACCCAGTTGCTCCTATACCAATGATGCCCACACCTGTAGGTCCAGTGGTGATGCGCACAAAGTCTGTGAAATTGACAAATTGGACAATGGGAAGCACATCATATGTGCATGGGTGCAAGCCAGAGATGTGACCATGCAAATGAAATGTTCACAGAGATGTCCACAAATAGTTGATCATGACAACGCTAGGGAGCTGCAAAGGATGACATGGATACCCACCAGAATAGGATACATATCTCATGGACCACATAGAGTACCTCACATCAAAACATCAGTATTCTACATTGGAAACCAAGCATTACAGGTGCAAGGGCATGTTAAACATCATCAACATAATGTACAGCTAAACCAACTGCACAGGGATAAAGAAAGGAGCTTTATTCAGCATATTAAAAGTTAAACGTCCGTTCAAACAAAAGGCCAATGGCCAGTCCATGCCCAAATGCCAAGGAGTGAACTAGAGTGACAACTGTCACATGTTGCTTGCCTGCACTGCTAAGGACCGGGGTCATCCCCTCAGAGGGGCATACATGGGGGTAGGCCAGGCACTGCAGGGACAGGATCGAGCGCAGCAGAAAGAGGCAGTGAAGAGGTGGTGGATGCAGGCGAGACACTTGCAACTGCAGTGGAGCTGACTGAAGTGGTGGGTGCAGTCACAACTGTGGTGCACAAATCAGATGGGGTGGGTGCTGGCACAACTCCAGTGGGCAGGTCAGATGGAGTGGATTGGGTCCCCACTGCAGTGCCCAAGTCAGACGGGGTGGTCGTGGACTCCACTGTAGTGCCTGCATCCATGTGAGCGGAATGGGGGGCAGGTGAGGTGGGCAGGACAGGAGGGACACACAGTCTCCACATCAGTGGCACTAACCATCTGACCAGGTGTGGAGGAGTAAGTGGTGGGGGGGAGGGCCTTAGCATTTTGGGGATGGTGTATCTGTGGGTGGGGGAACCCGGGGAAGGGAGTGGTGGGGGAACCTCTGGAGTGGTGGCCTGGGGGATGGAGGACAGAGACTTTGCCTTGGAGCTGCGTGGTGGCGGGAGGTCTTGCTCTTCCGGCTCCGGAGGGACTTGCGGGTGGGGGTCTCAGTCTGACTGCGCCTGGGGGAGGGTGTCAGGGTGTGAGGGGCACTCCCCTCTGTGTGTGGGGACTTCCGCTTCCCCTTGTAATCAGGATCAGCTGGATCGGTGGGGAAGAGGCCAAGGTCACAGAGGAAGAGCTTCTGGGGAGATGGGGTTGCAGGTGAGACAAGAGAAGGGGACTGGGAGGGAGAGGTTTCAGAGGACTACAGAGTGGTTGTGGATGACTGTGTGTGTGTCTGCAAACCATCCTTTGTGAGTGTGGTATCAGTCCCCTGCGCTTGCTTGTGTGCACGTATAGACCTTCGTTTGGGTGGTTGTGTGCTGCCCGTGTCTGTGGCTCTGGGAGAATGTGCAGGTGTTTGTGTGCTTGGGACAGGTAGGCTGCTAGGAATCGTGGGTGGTGCAGGGGTAGGAGCGGTGCAGGACTGTTGGAGGAGGGACACTGCTGTCGTCAGGGAGGAAGCCATGGACTGATTGGTCCTCTCTAGGGCAGACATGCCCGATGAAATGCCCTCCATAAAACACACCAGTTGTGTCAACAGACTTGTGTGTGCATGGAGGACCTTCAGCATCAACGTCTGCCCTACATGGATCTGTCTAAGTAAGTCCACAGACTCCTTACTCAGGGCAGCAGGGGACACAGGGGCAGGGGGTGCGGTGCCTCGCACAAAGGCGACATGCTCACGAACACAGGCGCCTGCAGGGACCTCTGGGATGGGAGCCGATGGGAGGGTGGTGATGGTGGTGGTGGTGGCGGGACAGCCTCACTAGCTGGGCTTTGGTGGCTGCTGACACCCGCCTCCACAAGGGAGTCATCCTCAGAGCTGCTGTGGCCCTCAGCTGGGGGGATGGTGCTGATGACTCGTCTGTGTGGCTCCACTCACCCTCCATGCCACTGGGTCCTCCCCGACTCCTCTCCTTCTGTACCTGTCAGGCTCTGTGGCTCCTCTTGGTCCGTGGAGCTGTCCCCTCCTGTGGCCGTGGATGTATCTGGATAGGAATAGGAAGTAAGAGAACAACATCAGTCACCTGCACCGAATGCACACACCACAGTGAGAACATCACATCAGAGGGCAAGCCCTGGCCTCATCAGCTGAACACAGCTCAAAGTGCCAACACTGTTTAGAATAAGCCAATTGTCATTCTCAACATCAACCATGGCACACAGGTCTCTCCTTGACTTGTACACATATGTCTGTTGCATGTTGAATGCTAATACCCAATGTGCCGACATGCACCACCCACACATTATTTGGACATGCAAGTGAACATGTAGGAGTATATCACTATACACACAGCACATCTCTTGCTACTAACTCAGTACAGGTATCCGGATGAAGGGATGGCCAGAGACTCATTTCACATGTTTGTGATGTATGCCAGCAACACACACTATGATGTTCTCATGTCCTGATGGGCAATGCCACAATGGGGTGCATGGTGCACACATGAACACAATGCAGGATCACTCATAGCAAGTTAAATGCCATGGCACTGGGATGCCCTGAAAGTCAGTCAACACTGTCTCCTATCACAGGGGCAGGGCATCCAGACAACAACAACATGCACTGACTCACAATCCTAGCTCAGGAGTAAAGCTAACTCTGCATATGACCGGCGCACTTGTCCATCCCCTGCAAACAACATATACAGGATCCAGAAGACCCCACATCATGCAAATCAGACATATGAGTCTCTGCAAACACAACTCGCTGTACATTAACACATCACAGTCTGCCATGCATGTAACCCAGCTGCATGAAGGACACAGTTGCATACACCATTGTGCGCTGTCAGATGATCACACACCTATATGTCACACAGGTCTTGTCTCTCACAGTCACATCTCAGATGTCCTGCTGACCCTCTGAATCATGGACACCTAAGTTGTACGTAACAACAAGCCACACCCTAATGACACAGAGGCAGACACCTGAGGGCACATGTCACTCAGCACAACCTGTAATTTAATACACAGGAGTGGGATTACTGAGTGTTTCTTAATGCCCTTGAGGAGGCATGACTGCCCAGGTCTCCATGAAACAGTGTTTGGCCCTGGACAGTAGTCAGTTGGCTAAGCAAGTGTGACATACTTGATATACATACTCCTGAGGCCCCAAAATTGGAGTCCCCTGCTGCATGGGTTTGTTTGGAAGACCCCAGCCACATGTGGCGAGTCAGACCAGAAATTGGAACACATCTCATGGGCACACACAGATCACATGTCGATCTCAGGCATTAGGCAAACAATTGACCCACCCATGAAACACACAACAGAGTCACGGGAACAGATGCTGTCCGGTAGATGAAGCATAGCTGACTGCAGGGACACAGTGCCCTAGTGACACAAGCAACAGACTGTAGGGGCCACACCTGTGGAACAGATGAGGAGGGTGCATCACACAATTGAGGGACCTGAGTATTGGACTACAAGACCTACGTAATGTGGATGTGTGACCAGGCCAAAAGACTGCAATTAGCATGTCAGACATAGTACACAGATTAGGCATGGGCTTACCCCCTTCTTGCTGCTGTCTGGCCTTCAGCTGCTTATCCAGGTCCGGGAAGACCACCGCCAGTATTCGGAGCATGTGGGGGGTCAGGGTCCGGTGTCCGCCCCTCCTGCGCAGAGGTGACAGCTTCATCTGGACACTAGCTATCCTCCGGGTCCCGCCCCGAAGGTCCTGCCACCTCTTCTGGCAGTTGTGGATCCGGCACTTGTAGACCCCCACCGAACGAACAGCCCGGGCGATGGTCAGCCATATCTCCTGCTTCTGGTGGGCATCAACCTGTGAGGAAGACAAAGTTAAAAGTACATTAACACACATGCCCAGATTTGTGCTGCACATATTTGGATATACATGTCATCATCACAAAGGGAAATGAGTTACACAGGTAGTGCAACCATGGGGAAGGACAAATCACCTGCATGTTTGACATGTTAACAATGCCTGGATAGTTTAAGCTTGCACTAATACACTTTAGCAGCAGGACACCTGTTCATTACATGTACCTACACACAGTGAGGATGCTTGCCACTGGTGTACACACTGCTAGTACTGCTAGTCAGACAACATGCATAATTAGGAAGGCAGTGGACTGCACACTCACCTGCTCCCCTGGTTTCCCATAGAGCTGTGGAAGGAGCCCATCCAGCAGGGCCTGGTTCTCCTCCTCAGTGAAGGTTGGGGCCCTCTCCAGAGTACGTGCCATAGCAGGAGCCAGAGGATGCAGAGACAGCAGCAGTGGTAGCAGGGATGTAGTCCAGTAGCATGTAGTGCAGGCAAGTGAGCTCCCTGGGGTCCAGCCAGCCTTATATCTGTGCTGCAGAGGCAGAATCGTGCCTTGTGTCCCAAGTGATAGGTCCAACATGGTTGCATTCTATGAATCTGGCCAATCCATGGAATTGTACGACTCGTACATGCCTTCCGCATCGTTCAAATCTCCACCTTCATGAAACACTTGAAATTGCAACATTGTTGTAGGCATCCAACTGAATTTCCAGTGCACAACTTGTACAAGTTTTG